>NC_089538.1:24319320-24451820 GCF_963924715.1 Thunnus thynnus
TGCCCTCCGTTTTAATTGCTCCTTGTCTGCACCCACTTCCCCTGGTCCTGGGGCGAATCAGGACACAGAGGACAGACAGGCTGCAGAGTGAAACGAACTACTAAGGAGAAGACAAGGAAGCACAAAAGTGGGATGAAGGGGAAAACTAGGAAAGCGGCAAACTGTTACACTAATCCATCCAATGCATATCAGCCAAACACACCCGATGTGACTGGATCTGCAGTAGCTTTTCTCAAAAGTGCAGACAAAATGAAGTCTTTTTAAAATTTTAAATAAGAAATGCTAATAAGCAAGGGGAAAAACTAGTAGATTAAAGAGTTCAGTTTAGCAACTATGGTTACCAGTGCGGTTGCTACCGTGTTGCATGGTGGTTACTATGATGTTAGGAAGGTTGTTGGGCTATTGCTAGGGTGTTAGAAGGAAGTTTCTATGGTGTTCTCTTTTGTTTTTATGGACTTGATCAGGCTGGCCAGGTGGTTGTTGAGGTGTTACTAGGTGGTTACAAGAGTGCCTGCTCAGGGTCTTCACGTTTCCAACCGAAGTCAGACCAGGGTCCCAATGATACTCTAATCAGGTTGGGTAGAGTCTCATTGCCACTGCCAGGTGTCAGGTCTGAGTATCAATATGTATGTCTCATGCCCAAAAGCAAGAGGAAGCATTTTTGCTGATGTGAGGAACAAGTTCAAAGGAAAAGGCCAATAACCAAAATTCACATCATCTGTTTGGTTATGCAAATACAAAGATGACAAAGAAGAAAAGAGTCAGAGTCAAGGTGCAACTCATGTGGCAGTCTTTTAAGTTTAAAAACAGGTAACTCTCATCTCCTGAAGCATGTTAGTCATGTCAGAAACACACCTCAGCCAAAGCAACCTTGTTAGTTTTAGTGAAAAAAAAGTGACAGCAAAGGCTAAAGACCCAACCAATGACTAGAAATTATTAATTCTGATATTTAAAGTCTCTATGACTTTACATGAATTTTTCAAACATTATTATTATACTACTGCTCTTTTAATCCCGGCCTGCTTGTTAATTGATAGCACATCAAACTGCTGCTGGTGTTGGTGTTCTTGTTCTATTCAGGTCTATTTGGGTCGACCGCATGGATTAGATTAGATCTAATTATCCTTGGGTCTATTTGGACATAAACTATTGCTTCTGTATGAAAGGTCACTGCAAATTGGTGAGGGATCCCTGTGCAGACACACAGGGAGGACTACACCTACCAGCATGCATTGCCAGGAGGAGGTGACCAGGAGGTGTCCTGAACAGGACAAGAACAAGATTCGCCCAGAAGGAATGGATTTGATTTGACTGAAAACCTGAATCCTTAGTTTCTTAAGGACTTACACTTACAGACACATGAAGATGAAGATGAAATATGCTTCCCACAACAAAACTGTAGCCCTTGATGTGCCTAAAATAACACACAGACTCACAGAACTGACATTTCCTATGAGCCGAGTGACTCCATTAGATTTGAATACACACCAGTCATTTGAATCAAACCAACATTAAACATCAATGTGTTGTTGACCCACCAATGTCTCCTCATATGCTCAGAATTTGGAATACTAAACATCATTATTGTATCTGTATTATACTATTATTGTAAAATAAAATAAATACCACAAGAACTACTCCCAGTAATAAATGTGTGTTTCGGTTGTGTAATCTCTGTGCAGAAGTTCATCCGGGCAGCACAAAGGAAAATTTGCCTGCTGCCATTTACCGTGAAAGTATCAGAAAATCTGCATCAGTTTTGCAACATGCAAAAGACCCCACAGTCCTGCTCTCACCTGTTCTTCACACACTCATACATATATATTCATGTATATTTGGACCAAATCCCCACAAACAGCAGTCAGCTAGTTTGGAGACACAGGAGAAGGACGATCAATAAAAACACTGCTGACAAGGTGGGTCATTATATGTTTAGTTATCAGTGTTTTTTATGTAATTTTCTTCTTTTTTTCTCTTTAAATCCACTTATCTGTGGACACCTGACATCTAACAATCAATCATTCTTCATTTTCCCCAAGAAGGAAATTTGGTTTGAAGTCAGGGGACTAATCGATGTTTCAATTAATATAAAGAAGAAAGAAAAAACTTTTTTAGTCTTTTAATGTTTTTCTTCCTAAAAAGTTTGGTGATGTTGTGACGTAGTGAAAAAGATTTGCATGGATTCACTTTGAGCAGATCTGTTTATTACAGCACTTCCAGTAAAATGAAGTGATTTCGCAGTGAAATTTTGCTGTTTTTGCTGGTATGAGCAACTTCTTGTTATTATTATCCCGATTATTTATTTTCTCCATGTCTCCATTTGATTTTAACACTTTGTCCTTCCCTTCTCTGCACCTCCCCCTCCTGTCCTCTCTATTCCTCTCCTCCTCCTCCTCTTCAGGCTTCCGTGTATATAAATATGTCAGTCAACTCCTCTTCCTCTGCTGATCTCTCCCTTCTCTCTCCTCACCTCTCCTCCAACTCCTCCCTCCATCTTCTCTGGGACAGATGCTCCAGGTCCAGAAAAGGCGTCTTGATCTTCACAGCCTTCTCCATCACCAACATCCTCCTGCTCCTCCCTCTCTCCATCCTCATTCTCTATCTGGGATTTCGACGATGGAAGTTGCAACGATCTGTTTCCATGGCAGCAACAACGAGTCACTCTGACATCTTCACCTACAACATGGTTGCCCTTGAGCTGATTGGAGTTTTGGGGTCTCTTTTGTACTGTGCTGGTGTATACATGTATCTCCCAGAGGTGATAGTCTATGGGAGTAACTTGTTTGTGATCATCTTGGCCATGAAAATACAGTTTCATACACTGACCTGTGTGGAGCGCTACCTGGCTGTTGTTCATCCCATCACCTACCTGGGTCTGAAGAACAAGAGTGGGATCAGGATCAGAAATATCAGCATTGTGTGTGTTTGGCTGCAGTTTTCTTTATGGGCCTGTGTACTGGCTGTAACCAGTGGGTGGTTCATCGACATCATGTATTTCTGTTCCTCAGGCTTGGCTTTTGTTATCATCTGTTTTTGCAGCCTTTCTGTTCTCTGCGCTCTTAGGCGCCCAGGGCCAGGGGAAGTGGCTGGGGACAGGGAGCGAGTTGACCAATCAAAGCGGAGGGCTTTCCACACCATTATGACCATAATGGTAGCGCTGCTGTTGGGCTCAGGAGGGATGCTGGTTGGTAATATCATGGATGGCTTATTATGGCTGAGCTACAGTGTCAGGTGTGTGGTGATAATGTCAGTGGTCTGGTTCTCTCTGCCTAGCAGTTTGGTGTTACCTCTGCTGTTTCTACACCAGTCAGGAAAACTACCAGGCTGTAAAAACAACACTAAATCAGGATGACGGTGAGCAAATCATAAACTAGAGAAGCTCATCCAGTAGAAAATGTGTGTGACTACTATACGCTGTGTAGCATTTCTATGCAATTAAAAACTGATTAACATAACATTTTGCTAAGCTAAGATTGTAAATGTGTTGCTAAAGTCTTATTGCCGGTTGTTAGAAAACTACTTGTTGCTTCCATCTGTGTTCTGCAGTCTGATAGAGTGTTACAGATGATTTCTAGGGTGTTAATTGGTTGCAAGGGTGTGTAGGATGATTCTAGGATGTTACTGGCTGGTTCCAACACAGGCGTCAGTAGTTAAAATGATATGGCTGGGTGGCTGCAAGGGCATTATTGGCACTTGCTAACATGTTGCCATGCGGTTCATGGAGCGTTGCTATGTAGTTGCTATGTGGTTGCTAATGCTTTGTAGGCAGTTGCTGACATGTTACTATGCAGTTCATGGAGTGTTGCTTGATGGTTATTTAGATTGTTGCTTTATGGTTGTTAGGGCTTTGTAGACAGTAGCTAACGTGACTTTGTGGTTCATTTAGCATTGTTTGGTGGTTGCTGTTTGGTTGCTAGGGCTTTGTAGGCAGTTACTGTGGAGTTGTTAAGAGACTGCAAGGGCACTCCATGCAGTTGCGATGTTACTAGGTACAAGGTTCCTAGCTTCCCATGGGTTTGTAGGTGTTTCCTAGGAGCTATAGGCAGTTGCTATATGGTGTTCTACTTGATTACTACATTGTAAAGGGTGGTTGCTAAGGTTTTCATGTCTGTTGGTAGTGTGTTGCTAGGTGGTAGTTTTCCACAGTGGTAGGTATATGGGGTAGTTAGATATTGTGCATTTTGACCTTAAAGTTTTACAGTACACTATGGCTGAATTACAGTATGAAACGAATCAGCATGAAGTGGATTGCATAGGCTTAATTAAATGTTGACCTAATGACAATTCATAAACTATACTCTGTCCATCACATCATAATCTGTTCTGTTAAGTTTCAGATAAATAATAATATAATATAATAATAAATAATAATAATAAATAATAATTATATAACTATACAAAGTGGTTTGAATTGTTTTATTGATATTTAACATAAATTTGCTACGGTTATGGCACCCATTTTAGGCACTAAACACCCATATTACATTTCCTCATCATCCATCACAGTCTGCCACACCATTCAGACAGCCAAACTCACAAAGGACTCAGTAAAAAGACCCTACTCATCCAGCTCACCGTCTGTTCCAGCTGTTACCCTCTGGGGGGCACTATAAATCACTGCTGACCAGGACAAACTTTCGAAAACAGCTTTTCCCCACTGCAACAGGACCTTAACCCTGAATTTACTGCCCTCAGTCAGTCTGTATGTAACTGTTGTTCTGTGTATATTTGTCATTTCTGATTGTGGCTACATGCTTCTTGTCTGTGCAATGTTGTTGTTGAAACTGTACCAAAACCAAATTCCACCAGTTTAGATGTGTGGTTATTTAAGCGAGTTGAACTGAATTAAATTGATTGAATTTATCCATTTGTACTGATGTGGTGAAGTGCTGAAGTGCTGGTAAATGTGAAAAGCAGCACTATTAAAAATTGTGTGTTTGAGCTCTAATTAGAGGTGCAAAATCTGGGAGCAGTGTTTGGAAATGTATACAAATAGCTGCTGCACCTGATTTATCACAACCAACTGACAGACAGAGGAAATAGCATCTGAAATTTAACCTGATGCACTGTTTTATATGACACAGTGAAAGAGGGAGATAGTATCATAAGACAATTTGGTCCATCTTTTGTTCATCTGCCTCTAATACTTAAAGAACGCTGTAATCATTCCTTTTGTTCAAAAAGAGGGACTTTTTGTTACTATAAATGAACAGATATATATAAGACCAGTTTACAGGACTTGCTATGTACGTAATTCAATGTATTTTCTGACTTTTAATGGCTCATTTCAGTTCGTCTGTTTTTGTTTTTTTTACTGTAGGTGTTGTACACCTTTTAGCCACAAGAGGGCAGGATAAACTAAGAGATTGTGCTGGGATTAAGCCTTCCAAACTATTCAGTTGTTCACCACATTTAGTTTATAACTTTTGAAATCATGTTGAGTGTTTTACTTCACTTAGTGTGACATTTGTGTTGAATCTACATATTTCCTCTTTTTTTTTTTTTTTTACAATAAACAAACATAAATCTACTATGTATGTTGTGTCATAAAAGTATCAGAAATCATACATGAATGGAGACAATTTAAGATAATTAAGATGCAGTATAGGTAGTCCAAACTCTCAAGCACCCAAAAAAATCTGACAAGTCCCAGTGTCACTGATATATGGATACAAATATCAGTAAAACACCTTTAGATCATGAAATACATGGACTTTTCACAAAAACAAACAAAGTGGCTTCCATTTAAACCAATGCTTTATTTCGGTGTTGAGTGTGTGTGAATATTAAGCGACAGTCCATAACAGTGAACAGACATGACAGATAGTAAATACAGAGAGAGAGAAAGAGCAGGCAAGTAACACCGTAAGAAACTGATCAGTATTTTAAGAGCTGTGTTCCAAAACACTACATATCCATTTGAGGAAGAAAATAAAACTTATGTACAATGTTGATGCAAACCGACAGTGATACACACCGAAGCCACATGATGACAAGGTTTTCTTCATTAAGGGATTTCTTTTTGACACCAGCCTGAAAATGTAGCAGACAATCTTTTGTAAGCCATAATTGAATATTATTTGAGAGCAATTTGGAAAATCTCATTCCAGAACCACAGTTCCCTCAAATGGATGTGTAGTCTATAAATTAACTCCTCATGTTTGAGATGTTATCAGCTAATTGCTATGTCTGTTTGTGATACAAATCAAAGATTACTGAGAAGGCAGTTCCATCATATCAACTTTAAAACAACATTCAAATGTATCAATGACATTAAGGCTGAATCCAACAAACAAGGCCCAGATTACTTCAAGATACATTCCCTGACTTTGTTGAAACAATCAGTAATGCCTGCAAATCCCCATATTTTCTCTCAGATCACTGTTGATGAGCAACTTAGCAGATTTAGCAGCATTATTAGGCGCCCAAACAAAGTCAGAGAACATACTTTTAACAAACTCATGAAGAGACTGACAATCAGCATGATTAAAGAAACTAAATTAACTATGTTTTGGGGATATGACAACTGTATTTTTAATTCTTGAACATGCAGTTATCATAACAATTTTGTGTTAAGCTATCTATAAAAAAGTGGTACTGTTGGTGTTGTTAGCATTCAGCGTTGAAACCAATGGCTGTAACCATCCAAAAGCAACTGAGTTAGCTTATAACTGGCTGCACCCAACAGACAGTATTAACCTTTGAAAATACCCCCCTTGCCTGAACAGTTACCACTTGTATAAGCTTGGTCATTATACTTGGCTGTATCAGCCAAAACTAACTTATTAGCTAAGAAATGCAAATTTGCTAACTAGATAGCTTGATTTTTCCCCCCATATAATGTCAACAAACGCTGATTTGTCCACTCATAACAGTCAATATAAAATGTATCAAATACCAACAATCATATTTCGATGCAACATAATGGATGAAATGTATAAAAAGAAGAAATGTAATGGGCACTTAAGAATTTCAATGCACAAGGTGGAACACAATCAAATGGCGAGATAGAAAGATTTAAATGACTAATTCAATAAATAAATAAATAAATAAATAAATAATAACTTACTCATACAGTTTCCTAAAAATCCTTGATCAGTTTTGAATGCAGTATATTTATGCTATTGAATATTGTCTGATAAAGTCATTGTGTAAATAACTGACACTAAGGACACCATTTCCTCTAACACAAGCTTTTGTTAGCCACTGATGTTTTCGGTGTGTTCATGATGCAGGTTTAAGCTGTCCAAATGAATGCTGTTGTGAGTAACTTAAAAGCTTTTCTTGCCTATTTAATAACGGTTTAAGGACTCATGATGTAAATGCCTTGCATCGTGTTACTATTACTATTATTACATAGCACTTTTCCAAAAGTTATTTGTAAATGCTTAATTTCACATTTGTCACATGTCCTTTACTGTACTTGACATTGCTGTAACTCTAGGTGTAGGATGCATTGTTTGGAAAATGGGAGCTTGCAGTTGAAATTGGAAGTGTTATGTTAGAAGTCAACAATCACGTAATACAGAAGCATGCTTCCAGAACACTGAGGTACTCTTTTATGGGTGATGACAGAACCTGTGGATACAGTTGCTAAGTCTGAAGGGCAGCTGGCTCTGGAAGTTTTCCCCCATTCTGTATGATATTCTGCATGCCACACACACAGAAGTTCTACAGTTGAGAAAATGTCGTGCCAAAGGAAAGGGCTGTCTGACGGCAAGGTAAAGTGGTGAAAATATTCAAAATATAGCATACACTTACACTGATATTGAGTTTTTTAGGTGTGCCTTTTTTTTAGGTGGGAGTGTGCCGACCCAAATCTACTGCAGGTAATACACTGGCTATGAATAAATAACTCATACTTACCCACTTCAAAAAATCTTAACCATCCCTTTAAAATCTTCCGCTTAAATCATCAGTACAAAAGATGAACAACTGCATTTTCTCAACATTTTGTTCTTTGGTAGATGTTAACCAAGACTCCGGAGGTGCATTTCGGCAAGAAACATCCAAGACACACCACATACGCCGCTAACAGTGAGCGGAAGCTAAAGATCACTGTGTTGAGAACTGTGTTGTTTTAAATGGAATATAGAACGGGGAAAAACAGTTCCGGTACCAGCAGCCCCTCACACTTTGCAACACTTTTATAGAGGCGAGCGACAGCATTTCTCTGGATTGTTAAAGCATTCTAGAATCCTTGGCAATGAACTGAAACATTCTAGAATCTCCTCCCTCAGCTTCTTGTTTTGTCGTTGACATGGCAAGCAGAAATTAGTGGGTAAAAATGTTGATTACCTTGAACGTTTTACATGATATTATTGAAGGTATTTTCACAAATATATAGGATAGATTTATAGACTTTTTTTCTCCTTGCAACAAGTTTCTCAGTGGAAAAAAAATAGATCAACACTCAGACCAAGCATAGATGGATGATTCTGCTCACCAAAGCTACTATATCACCCAATCAAATAAATCAATCATTCAGACAGTCAGAGTCAAGCAGTCTTTTCTAATGATGAATCTATTGCCTAAGACTTGTATAGAATGCTAGCATATGCCAAGAAACAAAATAAACATTCCATATTCAGACAATCCTAATGTACAAACAATGGACAATGGGCTAAAACTGGCCCATCACTTAGTAATAATAATTCTTTCATGAACATCCCAGGGTAGAATGTATTTATGACACCCTGACAGCGAAAACAATAGTCATGGAGATTTGGTTGATTTATATCTACAGCATTCCCTGCTGGGAGTTTCCCAGTACAACCACAGTCTTCTACTGCTGTACCAGTTTAAAGTTGAGTGCGTTGCTCAATGGCCACCTGACAACTAACTTTTAGGGCATTTTCAAACCTGTTTGTTTGCTCTGGTCCGAATCAGTGGATGAGTTGGTACACTTGGTTCAGTTTCTTTTCACACAGAAAAAATCCAAGCAAACCAAAACGTATCACTACAGGCCAGGTGAAAATGTTCTCTTCTCTCAAAAACCTAAACTCAGGAGCACTTTAACTGACACCTTAAAGGCCCTGAAAACTCATTTTCTCAATCAGCATCTTGATTGAGTGACGGGATCGTACATGGCCTTCTTCCATCTTCTGAAAAGTTAGAGAAGTTTTGGTTATTTCACGTTAGAGATTTCCGAATTTCTTCATTTGAGAAAGTTCTCTCCACTCTTTGGATAGTTGTGTCTGGAGCAGGAGCAAGAACGTAAACAATGGAAGAGGGTCCTTGGGAAGCGCCTATCTGCCAAATATCAAAAATGAGACTAACTTTATTGTTAGTCCAGGTTGAACCTCAATTCATTCTCTGGGCTAGCTGCCAGCAACTGATGATTTTGCGCCTGGCTACGGGAGCAGTTTAGCCTTGTAGTTAAGTCGGATCAAGGTTGGATCCCGTTCCCACCACAATAAACCACTCAAAAGTTTACTTGCATCTGGACCACGACCACATCCTCAAAGGGTCTTGGTACAGTTGTTCTGGGCCATACCCGAATGTGATTGCTTTGTTCAGACCTGAACAAATGAATCACACCGTAGGTGAAAACAAACCAGAGTCTGATTCAACCGGAATAAAGGTCCAGGTCAGAAAACGCCCTAAGAGTAGCTAGCTAATGTTAGCTTTTGGCTGTTTGGTATCCAATTGTAAACTACGGTAGGAAAAACCATAGAGGAAATCTGTGGTGATGACCTGAAGGACCAAATGATGTCAAACCAAGACGTAGACCACTTTTAGCTCACTGGCCATTTTTTTCTGTCTATTACAATACAAGAAGGCAGAACATTAGAACATTTCCATTCTCTCAAAAACACCATTCTTGATTTATTAATTCATGCCCTTGATTATTCTTTGATCTGTGTATCCATCATTCACTCCATTGTGGGTTAAGGAAGCAGCGGTTTTCCAAAAATGGTTTTGTTCTCCTCTCTTGCAGCATTTATCTGTTCTTGCTTTCTTCTCTTGATTTCCCTTCCACTGAGACTGAGAGAAAGAGGGATTTCCAGAGTTTCCGGAGATCATTAATCCATAACTTTTTACTCCAATCTTGCATTAAATTTTCAAATGAAGGGCATAAGGGCAGCAAACTTTTGAATCCACCATCTTATCTTTCTATTCCCCCTTATCTGCTACTATCCTCATCCCTATTTAGATTTAAGTTCAGAGACCAATCTTTGTCCCACCATTCCCTCAAATTCTCTGCTCTCTGCTGTTTCATTTTTTGATGACCTTACCTCATCAAAATCAGCAAAAAACTAAATTTCCATTGTGGTTCTAATGATGTAAAGATCCTTCTTCTTTGCTTCCTCCTCTCTTCTGTTCATCCCTCCTCCCATCATTACAGGCAGCGGTAGAGGTTCATGCAATAATTTCTAGAATTTGACATCGTGCACCGTATCTTTTCACTCAGACAACTGCTCCCTCCGTCTGTCTCTCCGGCCTCCTTCGGCTTCACTTCTCCGCCCGAGCCTCCATCATTGTAGGTAGCGGTAGACTTTGAAGCAGTGGTTGCCAGAGTCTGCCACCACCACATGTCCATCAGAGGTCAGGGCCAAACCCTGGGGTCCGTACAGAGGGTCTGCTGATGTGTTGATGTAGGAGAGGAAAGAGCCACTGCCGTCAAACACCTGGAAATGTTTGGACAGAGAGGGAGAAGGTGTTTCGACAGCTGCAGTAATTCACAAGTCTCCCAAGAACAGATTTCGGTCTACATATGCTTACAGGTACAGTTTAAGGTTTCAGGTTCAAGGGATTTGCTTGGGTCAGGAATGTCATCAATGGGTGTACATCAGAATAACTTTGCAGGTTTTTGGATCAGCCTTTAACCTGGTAGTTTCTGATTAAACATGAGTCGAGCTCAATTTCGTGCACGATGTTAACCCACAGTTCATGGACTGATCCAACGAAGCTCACAAATTCAGTCTGGCTTTGTAAAGTTATAAATAAAATGCCTTTCAAAGAATTCAACTCACTCAATTTTTTTTCTCCACATTTTGTGATGTTGCAAATTAATTTAAACTGTTTTTTTGCCAACAAACTTAACCCTGCAATAACAGATTTTTGTCCACTAGTTTTCAGCAGAAACATGTAGTCAACACAACACTAACATATCATCACCTTTTAGATTCATCACTACAAGCCACGCCCAACACATTACACAGTGTCATTTCTTAAATTGGTAATATAAAAATATTGATTAAAGCTGCTTTAATTAAAAAACACATCAAATACATCCATCTGCCTTTCTTCCCTCTGTACCTGTATTCTGCTGTTGCCCCAGTCAGCTACAATGATGTTCCCATTGACATCTACTGCGACACCAGTGGGAGCGTTGAACTGGCCATTTCCTTCACCGTTAGAGCCAAACTTCAACACCAGATCTCCCTCTGGGGTGAAAACCTGACCAGGACAGAGAATTTTAATATCTACCTTTACACCTATGTAAGTTTAGATTAAGGTAATATTCACTCAGTACCTTGACAGAGTGGTTATGGAAGTCAGTCACAATGATCTCATTGTTCTTGTTGACTGCTGCAAAGTGTGGACCTTGAGGACAGGAGCAGACAGAAAAAATAGGTTGTGCTTTCAATGTTTCAACTGAGACTTCAAATTACACTGATGATGCCTCAGCAGCTTTCAACTGACACTTTAAAAGGCCCTGAAAATGTATTCAGCATCTTGACTGAGTGACGGGATCCTATATGGACACTTTTAGTTTTTGGTTAATTAGAGAGTTCTGAATTTCTTTATTTTATCTGCACTCTTCTCACAACATTGACATAGGTGGGGCTCAGTGGGAGAAGGGTGTTATCACATGCCAGTCAGCATGATGCAGCAGATTAGCTGAGTTTTAAAAGTTAAAACTCTGAATAAATAGTACCTAAAGATGATTTTGTACTTGTTAGTCATACATTATGATGATTACACCTCATTTGACACATGAGTGTAATATTGTGTAACATTTGAGAATGGGACGGGTCTTACTCTCATTTTTTGAAGTTCTGAACAGTTTATTTGTGTGAATAAAGAAGGTTTCTGTCTGGCAGCAGTGTTTTATTTGGTATAATTGATGACAATTTACACCACCTTTCCTCTTAATACATATTTTCTCCAGAAAATAACCTTTGTAGTTTTTCATAAATTTCACTCCTTTTTCTCTTATCTCATGGATATGAAAAGTAAAAATGTACATCATTATTATCATCAACAACTGAAAACACACACACACATGCACACTACCTGCAAACTGCTTGTCCCCATTGCCTCGGCTACCAAACTTGGCAATGAGCTTGCCAGTCAGCTGGAAAATGAAGACAGTGCACGCCTTGTTGTCAACTACAATCACATGACCATTCTGGTCCACGGACACGCCCTTTGGTCCCATCAGTCTACCGGAGCCAAGCTTCGCCTGATGAATGCAATGAATACAACCAATGAGGAGGAAGATTCATTCAAATAAATACAATTTAGATTTATGTCAATTGACAACTTGTTTTTATGCTTACTAGTAGTTAAAAAGTTCCTGAAGAAGTCAATATAAAATAATCCCACCTACCTTGAACTTGCCATCACAGGAGAAGATGCTGACCCACTTGTTGTCATAGTCAGCGATGATGATGTCACCACTGGGGTGCACAGCCACACCCGTGGGTCGCTGCAGTTGGCCCGGCGACCGTCCCCGCACCCCGAAACGACTCTTGAATTCCCCCTGGTTGGAGAAAATCTGCAGCAGAGACACACACATTTTAATTCAGTAATTGTGGAAAGTAATTACGTAATGTACTTAAGTAATTTTGAAGTACTTGTACTTTACATTTTATGCCATTTTACTCTTTTATTCAACCACGTTTCAGAGGGAAATATTGTACTTTCTACTCCATTACATTGATTTAACATCTGTAGTTATTATACTTTAAGAATAAACATCAAAAAATATATAATAATCAATAAAATACAACACATTATCAAAGCATAAACCAGTGGTTTGAACCATCCCTTAAAAAAACAGTATATGGTTGGGATGCCTTTAAACATTTATGTAGAATAATGTATTAGTCAGAGGGGCCATTTGTCTGCATTTTTCTTCATTTATTTTTTATAAATGCATAGAGCTAAAAAATCAGTTATTACCTGAAATGTCCAACAGTTGTTTAAAATGAAAGAAAGTCAGTATGATTTAAGAGGAATTTGCATGTTTATAAAAACAAACTGAGGACTAATGTAGTATATGAAGGATGAAGTCCCTGCATGTTTTGAAGGCAGACAGCACAAGCAACCAGCTCTTCCTTCAACACCCCAGGAATGCTGGCCAATAACATATAAGTGAGAGTCCCAAATTCCTCACTGACCAGACCATCTAAACAACCTCCTGCAAACAGAAAGGATCCGATAAGGAACTCCCCATCTCCTGGATGGTCACCAAACCAGACCACTGACCCAAATTATCTTTGATCATTCAAGCTACAAGAGCCAGCGAGATGAGAGGACCAGTTCACACCCCAGTGTGAACTGATAGTACCATTTGGATAAAAAAACCCCACCATTGGTTATCATAGCTCACCTCTAAGAGCCAGTCACACACAGAGACAAGCTGGCACCAACGTTAATCCCACTGATCTTGATTTTCAGGACTTGAATGACCAACCCAAGAACTTATCAACAGGCAAACCAGCATAAGGCAAGACATGCTGCAGAATATGCCATGCCCCAGTGACACACACACACACACACACACACACCCTCAAATGGCATGGACCCCTGTCCTTTGCAGTCAGGTCAAGAAGAACAGAGGACTGTAAAACCCATGGACTTACAAATGTAGTTTTAGATTTTGTCTAAGGACAGTTATTGTTGTATGTTGATATGTGTGTATATCACAATATGTGTTGTTATTTACTTTAGTTAGACTTTTATTCCACTGCCTTTAAGCCAAGAAATGTACCATTAACATAATTCCATCATCCTTGATAACACTAACATCATGTTTAGTACCGTTCTGCTTGTTTCACTAAAGCTGCTATGTAAACACTAAAGCTACTATCAAAGATGCAAAATTAAGAATCGTGCAATTCCTAAATTGTTAATACTTTGATTAAAATAATAGCCACATTCAGAAATTGTACCTGTCTGTCCATGCACAGGAGGGGACTGACTCTGCTCCCCAGAACTCTGCTACCCCTGGGATTGACTAGGATGCACCTTCTGGGTGGGCAAACTAAAACTTTAAAACAGTGTCTTTCCTGAGACTCTGTGCTGTTTTTAGGCTGCTCTTTTGGGCTGCTTGTTGCTGGTTCATCTTGCTTTTTACCGTCTTCTTACTTTCTGCCATGCCGGTGGAAAGCTTGCATTTGGCTAGTCTGAAGATGTGACTCAGAACAACAGGAGGTGAAACCTCAAAAGTCTAGAGTCATGAGTTGAGGATCAAGTCTAGGAGAGCATGAACCAGGAGCTCTCTTCCAATGGGAACATTTCAACTCCGGACCAGCAGACTTACTCATCATTACAAGATCCAGACTCCAGCTTCTCACCCCAGCACAGCGGACTCCATTCTCCACAAGAAACCACCCCAGGGTGCAAGCAAATAGTCCTACAACACTTTCATCAACTTGCTTAAACCCTGGTGCTTTCATAATTTGTAACTTCAATTAGCAATTCAAAATTAAGTTGTTGTACCATTGATTTGACTCACTGCTTCTCAGGTAACAGTCATCACATCCATTTGTCAGGTCTCACATACCAGCTGCACAATAGATAACTCTGCATCATGCATTCGAATCATTCGCTAGCCATAGCCTTGTGTACCAGTTTCCCTTTCCCTCCTGTGTCTTGTTTGTAAAATGTTGTAGTGTTTAGTACTTGTAGCTGTAGTATTAGTAGAACATGTGTATGTAATTAAAGTGGACTTGTTTGTGTTTTCTTGTGCTTGCATCTCAGTCACTTTACCTTGAAAGACCTATACCCTTGCAAAATCATAATTACGATTAATAACAATCATAATTCTAATTGACCTCTCTTGTGTGGCCAACAAGGAGGACTATTCCCCTATTATTATACCTACTCTAATATGAGTTATGTCGCTTGACAAATAATTTCATATTGGAGTTGTGCACAATAATAACGCTAATAATAATAATAATAAAGCTATTTGAGTGCACAAATTCCTTTGTATATACAGTATATGACCTAACTGTCTCTGTTATTGATTGCAGTCTGAAATAAATTTCAATTTTGGTGCTAATACGTATGTACTTTCAGTAGGATTATGAATGTAGGATTCATAATTCATTAATGTATTGGTACTTTTGCTTCAATAAAGGATCTGAATACTTCTTCCATTGCTAATTCTGACTTTAACCCTAAAACCAAGTCTGAACCCTCAAACAGCCCTTTAAATAGACCAGACAAAATGCCTTCACTTTAAAAAACGTCCCTGTGTGTGTGTTTTACCTGAACACACTGATTGTTGCTGTCCGCAATCAGTATCCTGTCGTTGGCGGAGGCAGCCACTCCTTGAAGGTTGGTGAACTCTCCTTTGTTCCTCCCCTTCGTTCCTGAAGACAGCAAAACAGAGTGAAAACAATCAAATCTGTGAATTTTCAGTGAAACATATTATCATTATATTAACACAAGAGTACAAGTTAATTTGGGGGATACAGAAATATCTTGTATCTAATATAGATATACATAGATTATAATATTAAAGGGGAACTCCACCAATTTTCTACCTCAGCGCGTTTCCAGGTGTTCTCTGTGTAAAAAGTAGTATAAAGCCTTTTGTGTCTCCAGAGAGTGCTGTCTGAAATCTTATAAATCGCTTCAGGTGATGTCATCTGAGTCAGCATTGGTTGGTGCTGAAGACTAAAAGTTTGAGAAAAATCTGGGGGTGTTGAGTTTGAAAGTCATGAGGTTACCAGACCTCTGTAGCGTCTCATCTCCACTAGAGGCTAGCAGCTCCAGGCTACATTAGCCGTTGCTAGCATAACACACCAGAACCTCTGACCAAAGTGTCATAGTTGCATTGTGGGTGATGTATGTGCAAGGTTTTAAGTAAGAAGAATGTGTAGAGTAAAAAAGACAATATTTGTGGTTCTGCTGCATCGATTTTGATTATATATATATTTTTAACTGTCCATCATGAGTTGGACAATTTGATGACAAGTGGGCAAACTCCACCTGGAGATGATGATCATGTGATCGAAAGCTCTAAATGGACCTCATGGTGGACCTCTTTTCTCAACAGCTTTTAATTAATGTTTGGAGTACAAGGCTCACTGCCAGGTAGACTAAAATTATTGTTCCAAAACAAGGACGTTAAGGCTTAAATTTGGGTATGGGTGCTTGATTGACAGGTGTCTCATCATATCACATAGCTGTATTCTGGCTCCACCCTGTTTTCCAAATTTAGATTTTTCAAGGAAAACTGACAACAGGGCAGTCAACAGGAAACCCAAAATCCAAGCTTCAAAATGATGTATGTCATGACTTTAATAAGAGCTTTAGCTTTAGATTTCTGGGTGTATCTGCACTGCTGTGTTCACGCCAGTCTCTCACCGATCCTGAAGATGAGGTCGTCCTCAATGGGGTTCTGGGTTTTACGTCGCGGGGTGCCCAGGGCGCTGCTGGCCCTCTTGGAGCCCTTCTTCTTCTGGCCAGGGGACTTCCCTCGTCTCTTTGCCCCCTCAGAGGAGCCCGTGGATGGGGTGGCGTTGGCTAGCGAGTTGGTGGCTGTGGTGGTGGAGGGAGACACCTGGAGGGAATATGACGTCTAATTATGAATTTTAGATTTATGTTCTTAAACAGAGTGACTTTCAACTTTTTCAAATTATTCTGTCCTTTCACCTCCACGTCTGCCTCCAAGGCCCTGGTGACCATCAGTTTGAAGGGACTTCCTTTGATGTGCTGGTCATACAAACGCAGAGCCAATGAGAAGTCTCCCTCCTTTGGCACCATGTACACAAACTCATAAGTCCCGTTCTTGTGGTCCACTATTTCACCATCCACTATGCTGCCATCTGGGGTGAAAACCTGAAATAACACACACAGGTAATGTTTTAATGGGAGAATCGCTTCACATTTTATATGAGTGCGGACGTGAAACAAACCTCAGCTGACAGAATCGCGTTGCCACTCTTACAGGCTCCTCCTGACTTGTCTCTTGTCACTATGGTAACAGACGAAGGATGTCCCACAATGCACTGCTCCAGGCCTGCACCCATGGCCTCGCTCTGGCTCGCCACCGCACTCAGAAAGAGGAAGAAGAAGAGGAGGGGTTGAAACGTGGTCATCTTTGCTGGTACAGTGCGATAATGGCAACAGTTCAAGCCTGCATCTATCTGTAACTATGAACTTTGACCTCTCACCTTGTTGTGACAATGGTCCCCAGGTTGTGTATGGACTTCCTCAGTCCATCTGTCTCCATCACCAGATCCAGCTGGTCATTCTCCTCTGGCTGACATGGCAAGCCGAGGCCAGCCAGCTCCTCCAGCTTCTCGCCGAGGTCCCGCTCCAACTGCAGGCTCGCCACACATGCCTCCCCAGCCAGGGCCTCCTCCGTCTGGGTACAGGTGGACATGAGGTCCTCCTCTCCCCGGAGGAGGCAGTCCACCTGGGCCTGGAGAACCTGGAGTTGGACGACAGATATGATGTTTTCGATGTGTGGTCTGATGTTTGTTTTTTTTCATTTGGTAAAGTATCCTTGTGGCGGAAGAGGCAGCACTTTTACTACTGTACCAATTACATTTCCTTCCTCTTACGACACTCATCTTGCCTTTTGGGGCTTTGAGGCCACCGTAGGGAATGTAGAGACATATTCCTGTCAGGCTCAACCAATTACACACAGTACCTTCTATGTAGAGTATACAAAAGTTTAAAAAAAACGGGTTTGTAGTACTAGAATACAAAAGAAAAATCTTAGCCCTAAATGTTGCCCTGTTAATAATGTTAAATATGTGCACCTTCTGTTTGAGTCCATATGTGACCTCCAGCTCCATCAGCAGAACGCTCTTCCTCACATCCAGCTGTTTGTGCAAATCCTCAAAACTCGACTGGATGTCCTCTTCGATGGAAGCTCTCTGATTGGTCAGCTGCTGGAGGATCTCTTTAACGAAGGACAGGGCATCTGAAACCTGAGGGAGTCTGTGGAGATCAGGAAAATGCTCTGTTAATAATCTCTTTACTACATCAAATATTGATGCATTCAGCCCAGCATAAATAACATGCTGATAGAGGCGTCAGATCACAAAACTATTCTAGTTGTTGTTCTGGAGAGCATGAACCAACGGCATGTTTTCTTATTTAATTTGGAGGACTTGTTGCCCTTAGAAGTGAGCAATCAGCACTAGAAGAAAGAAACTCAAAAGCAGGTGCAACATGAGATAATTTCTTCATTTTGAGATGTTTCACCTATCAAAACCAACTCTATACTCTACACAAGCAGCCCTGTTGGACTCAAAAATATACCTGTAATTTCTGAGCAACAATCATTCATCAAATGTGACATTTCCACCATTTGCGTGTAAATCACTGTTATGAAACAGGCCCCAGAATCTTGCCACCACAACCCATACCTGTTCTGAATGGCTCCCAGCCTCTCCTGCAGGGTGCTGCGGTGTTGTTCCAGAGCCTGACTGAGGGGCACCTTGGGGTGCTCGTCATGGTCCGACACACAATCCTCACAAAGTGGACACTCACAGGCCGAACAGTAGAGGTCTGACACCTGGAGATGAGATGTTTATGGTTTGAGAAACAAAAAGATGAAGAATATAGTTACAGAGAGAACTTGAGTGTTCAGGTGACATTGATATAAAGAATCTTTATCTTGGCTTTATTCTCATGGTGCTTTTGTACTGTTATTAGAAGTTGTGGTAGAGCTCTGCCACCCAACCCAAACTCAACAGCTCCAGACATAGCATTGGGTTCCAGGTTGTTTTGTTGCATGAAGCTTCGGGGTCTGGCTTGTGGGTTCAAATTTGGTTATTTTCAAATGTAATTTTTCAAGAAATTTCTCTCTTTTTCTCTCTGACTGTGTCAGTCTGCATCCTCGCATGAGAAAGAGACAGATCTAGATCATGTGAGTGTAGCTAATAGTCAGTGATGGACAAAATAGAGCAAAAAAATAGCTTATAAAGACAATTCTGGTTTGTTTGTGGAAGTAGACAACCTGCCATCACTGTGGTGGTACCTCAATGTAATTTCAAGAATTTCACTCATTTCTGAGGTATTTTTGCTTCTGACCAACAGATCCCATTAAAAAAACAGTAAAACAGAAAACAGAAAATAAAATCCACAAGCTTCTCAATCATGAAATATATTTTACCTTTCGCAAACCTCTATTAATTCCTTGTGTTTCAATTGCATGCTAAGTTGCGTGTCATCCAGGGATCACTGAAGACACAGGTGAGCTGCCACCTCGCATATCTCATGCTAGTTTGGTGGTTTTTACTTTTACAGTATCATTTGTTACAGATTTTTATGAAATGATGCATTTCTTCTGATTTCAATGATAGAAATAATGGCATTGGATGATTTAAAGTAATTCCTGCTGGTTTAATTAACTATTTAACTACACAAAAACAGCACTTTCACATCCAGACTGTGCAGGTCGGACAGAAGCTATGTTCATGTTAGTTTTTCACAAAGTCTTCATTACAACCATTGAGCAGTTATCACCTTCATCTGTCCACTGTGATTAGCACAAGCATCTCTGCTTTCACTATCAGTGGAAATGTCTTTACCTCCACTTGTTGGGTTTGGGTCTCAATGTTTGCAATTGGATCAGGAGTAGACTAGGTTTGCGTCTCAGTTGTAGGCTTGTGGACAAACTTTAGACAGCAAATAATCAAATTTTTTAAGCTCACCCAAGTCAGTAAAGAAACAAATGTGACAGACATGTATGTTAAAATGATCATACAGATTTCAGCTGCACTGATTTGGCTGCTAGATATACATATGGGGGAAATACCAGTTTATGATTGGCTGCAGTGGTTTGCAAGAGAGCTGTTTGCAGCCTTGCAACACTCGAGTGACAATAAAGAGATATATCTGCATAGTCATCACCATACACAAACCAATTTTGAGGGACAAAAACAGAAGATAACAAGCCCCCAGATGTTGCACTCTCACCTTCCCTGCATGCTGCGGGCAGGCATTTTTGCCAGGTGGGGCCTCCAGGACGGTGCACTCCTCACTGCTGCTATCTGGAGAGTGTTGGTGGGCCTCCATCTGCGACCGGCAGCCTGAGGGGGGCGAACCTCCAAACACACTCCTTATTCCACACTGCAGCCAGGGGGAGGGGCTGGATGTTCAGTTCAAGTTTTCTACTGGCTATTTGTATCGTTTGCTTTTGTAAACTTCTCGTCTCGTCTTTTATTCCATTGTGCATTCGCGAGGGAGGAGCAAAACATTCAAACCAATGAAAACTCTGGGCACATGTTGGATCTTTGTGTGAAATCTGAGGGATTAAAACTCTGTATACTTTACTCCACACAGCACCTGGAAAAGAGTGCTGGGAATTCAGATGAAGGTCTTGTTTTTGAGTAATTTTAGTGTACAATCACTTTTGTCAGCACTTTAAATTCTTGATTTCCAACATTTATTTGAGCCTTTAGTCAGCGAAAATTATTATTGTATATTATTCCATTACATTCCTGCTGGACAAAAAAAAAACTTCCGAGCATCCAGAACTCCAGAAATCTTCCATTTAAAATGACCTTCTGCTTCCATGTGATGTCTCCTTGTGTCTTGAAACAATGGCACCAAAAAGAATTAGAATTATAGTGTTTGATCCAAACCTCTTTAGGTCTGACTTGGAGAAAAGCAATGGACCTTGGTGTTAATTTAATTCAACGAGGGTTCAAAGAGAGGACCACCTCCTGCATAGAAGAGAGAGAGATGAGGATTAAGTGGAGAAGCTGATAAACATGGAAAGATAAAATCAATTACCACCCCAAACCCTTTTAACTTAAACTACTACTTATACTGTATTTGTGGGAGTGTTGAGGGAGCACTGAGCGGTTATTGGGGATGAAGACTTGGAAAGAAGGATTGGTTTTTATTTATTTTTACTTTATTGATTCATTTTTACATGAAAAAAACCTTTTATGGAGCAATTTAGTTTATTGTTTTTATCTATTATGATATTATGTTTTGCATCTAGTACTTGGTCTATATGTATTTTTTTATTTTAAGGTAATAATTTCTGACATGGATGTGTGCATTCATGTAGTGCTGCATGACCTAAGCTAGTTTGTTTACTGTGTCACTGTGATATTGTTGACTCAATTACAGATTATTTACCTATTTTTATGAGCAATAATTGATCAAAAAATGATTGTCCCAGTTGGAATACAGTGGAATTACCCTTTAATGTTCATTATGCCAATGGTTACAATATATATTATTATTATTATTATTATTATCTTTGTTTTATAAAACAACTGAATGCATAATATGGGAAATGTCTGAAAACCACGTACCTTGAATGCCTCACATACCTGTTTGTATGAGCAATAATAGATTTTTAAAAAAGAATAATGTTTATTGCACTAATGCAAACATATTCTCAGTATTAGCTAGTGTGCTAATCAGATGTGTAAACAACGAGACAGTAATATTGGGCAGATAAGGTGAGCTATTAAAAACGCACTTGTCATAGAATAACAGAATAAATACACTTCAACACATACACACACACACACACACACACACACACACACACAAACACACACACACACACGTATATGTTCCCCACTACAGGAATGCCCATATGTTTCATCCAGGTGGCGTACCAGATCACTGCACACCCCTAATTAACTCCCAGATGGTACACTCCACTGTGATGAACCCGAGCAGCAGGTCTAGAAACAGATGGTACGATCCACAGACGGGGGGGTGGGGTGGGGGGGGGGGGTGCAGCATGCAGGACCAACAGGAGAAGTGCATGAACAGTAAGATACTAATAAAGAGCTTCAGGGGGCAGAAATGTAGGTCACCAAAATGTCTTCAAAGTGATGGAGAGAGACAGAGAGAGAGAGACGGGAGTGAGGCTGTGGTTTCCATGGTAACAGAGTGCATCGGGGACCCACTAGGAAGAGATACAACAAAAAGTGAAGCAATCATGGGCTCTTTAATCCTAAAATCCTAAATTTAGCAGCCTGTGTGCTCACGCTGTCACATCATAACGTTTCTCTGTCATGAGTGACACAGATATGATGAAGATGTAGGATGAGTATGAACACCAAAAACCTGCCTGGAAGTGAAGATTTTAAACTCCTATGTGCATCACATGGATACAAAAAAATCTGATCCTGACTTGTGTGTCTGTCTGACAACTGTTGGAAGTCCAAGAGGAAATGTGTTAGAGCTAACAAAGATGTGACAAGACGTGTCAACAGTAAGAAAGAGAAAGAGGTCACATGACTGATCAAAAGCCAAAGATACAACATAAAAAATTAAAATGGGTTTCCATTACAAACATGGGGATATATGAAGAGTGTGGAGGGAAAAAGAACTATTTTAGAGACTATTTTAAAGGAAACCACTTTTTTAAAAATGGCTACTTCGTAGATGAAGTTTATCATTTTTAAATTTCCTAAGTAAGGTAATAAAAAATGCACATGGGATTCATGACTGACTTGCAAGAAAATATATTGAAGCAAATGAGAGGTGACAGCATTGTCAGCACACTTTATTCTAATAAATAATATATCTGAGCTCATAAAAACAAGACAAACAAACAAACAAGCGACGCCTCGTGTTAAGTTCACTACTTATTCCTGCTGAAAACAAGCGGACAAAAATATAATTTATTGCAGGTTTTCCTGTTATAACGATAAAGTTTTCTCACACAGCAGACAATAAATACATTCATGTTAACCTGACAGGCCTCTCATTATAATGAGTTGTTTTTCTCATTATAACAAGTAAATATTTTCATTATAACGTGATATTTTCTCTTATTAAAGAGAAAGTTTTCTCTGAACCATTTTTTTTGTCATTGTGGAAACATCACGCTGCCGTATTTAAATTTAATAAAAAAAATTTATTTGAATGTTGAAAAAGTGGCAAAAAATTAAAGGGTTAAAATGTTCTAAAATAAGTTAAGAAAAATTAAATGTAAAGATTGTGTTTGACATTTTAAATCATGGAATCGTGTCTTTGCTGTAAGTTTATGTGTGTCAGTTACATCCTGGACGATCCATAACAACAGCAAAGACAGATATGAGCAGCAATCACAAATTTACACATAAAGCTCTGCTGTGTGAATGTTTTCTAGACTTTTTATATTTTCCCTGCATTTATTATGAATTTTATTTTACTTTTTATACTATCAGACTTCCCATCCTTCCACTTTTCTCTTTGTGTCTGTCTCCCTGTTTTTACTCGGCCGGACTGCCTTTGTGTGTTTTTATCATCACATTTCTGTATGTAAAATATGAACTGAACATTCTTATGAATAATTTATGAAGGGGAGGGATTATGGACATGAGTTGCCTGTGATCTTGTTCATAATCCCATTTTTAACACCTCCTCCCCCAAATATTCTGCTGAAAGTCCACAACCTCCCTGACATGAAAGCATAGCCTCACACAGACAGTCGCACAGTTTATGTCTGTCTGACACACACACAGCATGTTTTTCTTCTTTTCCCTGATATTTTCTGTCTGTTTTTATTTTATTCTCTGGTGCAAACACGTATAATCTTATTTTTTAATGTTCAATTCTGTCTGCAGACTGCACACACACGTAACAGCTACACCCCCACACTTTCATTCAAGGATTCTCTGCAGTACAAAGCTGCAAAGGATTATGGGGCAACAGTGAAGCTCTTTTTACAGAGTGTATTTGTGTGTGTGTGTGTGTGTGTGTGTGTGTGTGTGCGTGACACTGTGGTGACTCTCTGTATCTGTCACTTACAGACACAATTGAATCCTTTCTCTTCTTCTTTCTCTCTCTTACTCTTTGTTTCACTGCACATTCACAGAACATAAAATCATCTACTCATCTATAATCTGAATGTATGTATATGTTTGTTGACTCTGTGCATTCTTGAACTCAAACCCTGTTTTTTGACACTATTTATCAAAGTTTTTTCTACAAATTTTATATTTTCAGGTGATTATACACGACTTTCCATTTCTGTCAAACCAAATCTTACACACTGGACCTTTCAAGCTACTGCTAATGTATATTTCCTACTGCTGCTACTTCAAATTTAAAGTTATTTATGTTATTTATATGCTGTTATAGTGTCGGATGTTATAAACGTGGTCAATATTCCAAAACTTGAGGTGAACGTATATAGAAATGCTGCCTGCAAGTCAAAAGCGAGGGCTTCAACCTGCCTGAACACTTAATGTACAATGTTTTTTTCTATCTTGCCGACGTCGGCTCATCGCTCATGCCTACAAATGTCCATCTGTTCCATGGCCTTGGTTACTAAGGCTGTTGCTAAGGCAGTTGCGAAGGTGTTTCAACATGTTGTTCATGGTCCAGGTATCATCGGATAATTCGTAATTCATTTGTAATTCAAAAACCAAAAAATCCAAAAAGGAATAACGACAAAACGAATCAGCAAAAACCAGAAACGGGCCGTGTTTGATTGGTTTTTCGTTATTTGATTCAGACACCAAAAACATTTTTTTTGTTTTTTGTTTTGAAACAAATAAGAGATTTACCGTTTTTTGGTTTTTGAATTACAAATGAATTACGAATTATCCGATGATACCCGGACCGTTCATGTTGTCCACTCTCATATTTCAGATGTGATTCAGCTCCAACATGTACGGATGGATTTGAGAAGTTGACATTTGCAGTAAAGAAGGAGAAAAAGAAGTGAAATCCTGCTACTATAGTTTGTTTACGTAGCCTCCGGAGCCAGAGGAAGCTTCCTGAAAGCTGACCAATCAGAACAGAGTATTCTCATCAGGAGGGCGGGGCCTTAAAGAGACAGGAGCTAAAACGGCCTGTTTCAGACAGAGGCTGAACTGAGGGGCTGCATAAAGGACCAGTAGAAGATAAATAAGGAGTTTTTAACTGGAAATCATGCAGAGATATTCCAGTAGAGCCCCAGAATATAAATATAGAGCTGGAAATGTGCAGGATACATCGCCTTTTAACTGGTAAAACATGGGGTTGCCTTGTGAAGGAGGTGCAGGAAACAGTGTATTTGATTGTTCATCAAAAAATTTGTCTACAAAACACTTATTTTCTGTATTTTTGTCAGGGAGTAATGGAACAAAGAACAACAAAGATACAAACAGTGATGGACGAAAACACTGTGTCAACAGAGGAAATTCTTGAAAATAACATGAATGTCATATTATTGAGAAAACTGCCATAAAATCCTGTGATGTGTCAGAGTAACAGAGGAGATAATGTTTGTTTATTTAATCTTGTTGTGCCGTCATTCTTCAATTACTTCAGTTTACTTCAGTTTCAATGATCTGGAGTTTGTCTTTTAATCGGGGAATACACCAAGCATGTTTTATTTATAGTATTATAACTTTAACACAGTGTCTCATTTATGTGCATAAATCATAAAACACTTTTTTCAAAAACATACATTTACTTTCAATGAAAAAGGCACAAAATTGAGTGTGGACTGTATTTTTTTGGGACTTACATTTTTATCCTTTATTTGTGTGAATGAATAATTTAACAATATGTTTTGCAATACTGAACTGTTCTATAATAATATTTCACTAAAGATTTTCTGATTTTAGTAGGCGCCTTTTTCTTATCATTTGGCTTCCACGTAGATTTATACTTTTTTAAATTGACAAAATTATAAATTAGACTTACAGCTGAGTTTGTGCCGAAAAAAGCCCTTTACATACCATGCATGTGGGGTAAAGATAGTTTACAGGAGCTAAACTTTACTGCGTAGAAAGTCTGTAAAAAAATTATTATTTTTAAAAATCTGTACAACTTTAGATTCACACTGTAAATATGTTTAATCTTTAGAAGACAGAGATACTGTATCTTACAAACTGAAACACATTTGGTTGATTGGAAACCTCCTTACGTCATCTTGATTAAAGAGACCAGACCCAGACTCCATTACATCATCTGGAGATTTTTTCAAACAGACAGAAACTCAATACAAATTCAATTATTCAGCAGCTGCAGGTTGAGACTTAAGTATAACAGTGAAACCAGTTTCTTAAAAGCTTGTCAGTGAATCTACTATGTGACGTCACACTGAACACACACACACACACACACACACACACACACACACGCTGATAATCTGATCTTTCTCTTCATACATTCCCGTGGGAAAGTTCATGGTCATTCTGTCTCTCTGTTTCTGTTTTTCGTCACTCTGTCTTTCTGCTGGTCTCCCTCCTCTGCAGCTGCGTTTACAGGATTTTTTTTCTGTGATGTAACAAATTAAAAATGGGGATTTAACCTCACGTTGAGTGGAAATTGTTCTAGACTAGTGGTGGCACGTTAAGGACCCCTAAACTGACACAAATTAGACCACGGACCCCCATTTGATAAGCTTTAGCCTCAGGGTCCCCGGTCTGATAAGATTTTTTGCTTTTAGATGTTTTATTACAGAAAATGTATGAAACCAATGACCAAAATAGACATTCTGTCATTGTGTTATTTATAGATGGAACTATAGTGAAAATATATTATTCCCTTTTTTTCTGGGGACCCCTGGGGGTCCCTGATCCCCACTTTGAGAACCACCTTTCTAGACTATTAAAACATAAAGTGAGGAATCTGATGGAGATACACTTGATGGATGATTAAATGTAAGAACATAAAGTAGCTTCAAAGAGAGGGGAACAGAGGTAATTTGTCCAAACAGCAATCGATAACAACATGTGGTGTCCCGCAAAGATCTAGTTTGGGTCCTCTTTCAAATGAGTTCAGACCAACTGGGAAACACCAGGTGAGCTTTGAACATCAAACTTGTTATCAGCCCTTTATCAGCTGATGAAAATGGTTGTTAAAACGATTTAAAAATAGTTAAATTCCTGGATTTTGGACAACTAAAGGTGTGTTCACATTGAAAGTGAAGCAAATTCAGCAAACTCACTTTATCGCTGCAAATTTGACTGTAATATTTTTGCAGTCTATGTTTATTCGCCACAAACAACGTACTGACATTACCTGTAGCGAGTCCAGCCTTGGACAAACTCTTTTTTCCGTCAGTTTCTCCTCAAAACAAGCGCAAATTGAGACATTTTGTGCCACCTACGGAAATTCAGTATCTGTTTGCATTATCTCTCCACTGACTGTAACCCTGATGCATCTAAAATTGACTTTGCGTTCAATCTGAGCTATAATCAATATTTTTATATTAACAACAAACCTGGCCACTTGTATGTGAAAGGGGGGGGGGCTCTTTTTTTGCATATTTCAGCTCATTGTTTAGCTGTCCGGCTGCAATTTTACTGTTTTGTTCACTCTCAGCGCTCTCACAGCATCGTTTTTGGCCGCAGTAGGCATCTGTTTTCAGAGAAAAAGCTCTAAAAGCCCACTGCAAAAAACTGTGGGTTAAATTTCAGGTAAAATCTTCACTTTTAGATAAATTTACTGTTTGAAACTACTGTATAAGGATGTTCTAAACCAATGACTTTTTAAACAAGTGTTTTTATATTTATTTTTGTGGTAAAGAATATTTGTTTTAACTTGAACTATGTACAGCTGTTCACCACTTTCACTAGTATGACCACTTATTCTTTAATGATGTCACAGACACGTTTACAACGGAAACATGTCCGTAGCATGTAACTAGCATGAAACTAGCCTCTCCCATCATGTTAGCATGAAAAAGTTAGCATTTCTTACAAAATCTTAGCCTGTTGATAGCGGAGAGAGAGAAATATGTACAAGTTGATGCAATTAAGATTATGACAAGTTCACAAAAACACAGATTTTTTATAGACTACTGGTTTGGTTGAGAATCTGCTGTGTGTTATTTCCTCTTTTTCTGTTTCTCTGTGTTTTTATACGGTACCTGTAAAAAATCAGAGTCGGATCAGCCCAGTTTCTGTTCACAGAAGTGACGTACCTCCTGTTACTGTTAGCACTCAGGATGCTAACTTGCAGGGCACGCAGGCCTGGTAGCACACGTACGCACACACACACACACACACACACACACACAGATTTGTATTTGCTCTAAAGCTGAGGTGGATCAGTCTGCGCCTGCATTCATTCATTCATCCATCCTCCACCCTTGTTCATCCTGCAGTCCGTCCATCCTCATTTTCCTCCACCCATCCTCCTCATCGTCATCACCCCTCTCTCTCACCATGCTGCAGATGCTGCTGTCATCTCCAAACGTTCCTCCATCCATCCATCCATCCATCCTTCCTCCTACCATCATCACTCTGTCCTGTCATCCAAAAACAAAAAAAAGAAAGAAAGACAGCACTCACCATGTTTAACTAAGACGCAGGCCGATGACTGTGTGTGTGTGTGTGTGTGTCTATTTTCCAGCCTGAAGCCATCGCGTCATGATAGCGTCTTGTTTGCTCTCTCTCCTCTATATGTGTGTGTGTATGTGAGAGAGTGAGAGTGAGTGTGTGGGAGTGTAGGAGGAGGAGGAGGAGGAGGAGGAGGAGGGGGAGGATATCATCGTCACAGCAACACCAGCAGCTTGCAGCAGCAGCAGCACCAGACTGAGGGGGGGAATGATGGAGAGGAGGGGGGGGGTGCATCATACAGGCCTCACTGCAGCATCCACCAATGACAAGCAAAGAGGAGGGGGAAAAAGGAGAGAGCTGATTGGTTCATCAGGTTGTCAGTTATCTGATGGTGTGGGCGTTTGAGTCTCTCTCTCTCTCTCTCATTTTATCACAGTGTCTCTCTCCCCTGTGATCTCACTTGTATCAACCTTTAAACGCATTAAACTGGAATATTTTTTTAACCAAATACAAAAGAGCAAGTTTTTTAAATTGTTCACTAAGTTGATTTGATACAATTATTAAAATATTTAATTTGTCATTTCTTTGTCATAGTTTATTTCCCCAGTTTTCTTGGTCATAGCATGTTTATGTTATTTATCTTTTATGAATGTTTATAATCAATAATATAATTTAATATAAAAGATATTTCTGTTTGACATAACGTCAGACTACATAAATACATAGGCCTAAAGGAATGTCTGAAAGCATTTATTAGTTTCTGACTCTGGGAAAGTGAGAAAAAACAGTAAAAATCCTCCAAACTACTGCATCTCTGAACTGAATCTGTTTAACTAAATCACACATTAACAGTATTCTGTCTGATCTCCTTTTGATGACTAATGTCACATTTTTTCACTTTCAATCACTGAGCCTCGCCTGAACCCGTTCAGAGCCCCACATGGGGGGGAGGAGGCCCACCTCCATCTTTGAAAACCTCTGTCTTCAAGTATTTATACGATTATTTATTATGAATGTTTATTATCAATAATACATAGAATTTGAGAGTATTTTTTTTTTTTAAAGACACGAATAAATTTCCATAAATGATTATGAAATCTGACAACAACAAAAACCGCAGTGTGGTGGCGGATGTTCCGGTGTTGACCTCCGGTCCAGCAGGCGGCGGTGAGGCGCCGTAAACCCGCTGACGGAATAAAAGCGAGCAGAAACGCGCTCAGAGTCATTTGGATCCGCGGTGCAGAGAGAGAGAGCTACTGTTACCCTGATTTAACGGTAAATATGACTTCAAACTTCACTTTACTCCTCAAATGGCGGATTGAACTTATTAAACACAGTCTGTAGAGATAATAGTTGACGACATCTTCCTTAAAACTGGAGTTTATTTTACGGATGGTCGCAGATTGTTTCAGCGCTGAAATGTCGTTGACAGTTTCCACATGTCGTCCTGAACTGAAACACGACTGTCGGCCTCTTTATTTAATGTCTTTTTTTATGTTTTATTTAAACTTAAATCTGCCTGTTCACTGTTGTTTTACGCCCAAAGATTATAACCGTTTTAAAGTTGGTCTAAAAGTAAACTTTGAAGTTGTAGCGCTGTACTGAGCATGCGCGGGATTTATTTAATCCTGATTGAAATCAGTAGGTTATTATCAGGCTTCTGCAGAGCTTGATGATGAGTTTTTATCATTTGAATCACATCTTAAACATACAGGGCACTGATGCCGCAGGACCGGGATCGAAAACGACTGTTTTTAGATGCTGAATTTAAATTTCAGCATTTTTAGAGACAAGATATTAAAACAAACGGGCAGGAAACAAAATTAACACCAGCCACCAGCTAAATGTTGGTAAAATATGCAAGTAGCTGGTAGATTTGCTTCACTCACCAAACAATCTCACAAAACAATGATAATCTATTGAGTGGCTGGTAGACGTTGAACATTCACTAACGGTTTGGCTGGTGGACAAAAAAAAGTTCATTTTGCATCCTGCCGACAGGGTTTCTGTTCTGGTTGTTTCCAGCAGGAGAACACGTGGTGAAGGTGATGAGACATTCAACCTCTGTACAAGTCAGAATAGAAATAAACCTACTGGAATTAAACACTTATAACTTTTAAATGTGCATCTAATATAGTCTAACATTCCAGGTCTGAGAGTAATGTAATTTATGTGACCTATAATGTTTTTCTACTGCTTTTTCTTTGGTTGTAGGTTATTTTTTACAAGTACTTAAAATTGTTGGAAATGGTGGAAAATGGAAGTGAATAATTCTAATATCTTATTTTGTCCAATCAACTGTCCAAAGATGCTCAATTTAGTGATATAAAACAATAAATCCTCACATGTCAGAAGAAATCAGTATAAAGTAGCATCAAATGGAAATACTCAAATACCTCAAATGTACTTGAATAAATGTACATAGTTACTTTCCACCACTTATCATCATTACTATTGTTGGCAAACAGTTTCCAAACAGAATTAATTTTTTAGGCAACAAGAAGAATATTTTTAATGTAAAAGCTGGAAATAATCACAGGTGCCTTCATGATTACTGACCTGTTTGTTGTGGACTGAGTTTATTTGGTTTTCTAACACGAGAAATGTCCCAACAGACTTACATCCATCACCACGGTGAATGACCTTCATGGACACCGTAGAGAAGCTGCTCAGTTGTGTGAAGATGGATGATACGACTTCTTCCACGAGGGCAAGACGCAACAACACCTCAGCTCCACTGACCCTGTGGACAGGTGAGCTGATCAGTTGACGTTGTTTCTTACTCAGTTAACGCAGCTCCAGGACTGCTCAGCTCTTCTCGCTGTGATGATGTCTTTCCTGCCATTCGTAGTTTCCACCAGAGGTCGAAAGACCAAAGACGGTCCAAACCTTCCTTGGATGTCTGAGCGAACAACAGAAGTCTTTAACTTGTCTCGTAACATCTCGCTGCTTTCAGAGCTAACTTCATCTCCATCTCACTTTCAGGTTGACTGTCTCTTTGGCGGCCATGTCGTGTCCATTAAAGTTAAATCAACAGAATCGTCAACATGACGACTGACCTGTTAAGCTGGTATGTATGTTTCGGATTATAATATTTACTTCATTAAATATTGGTTCTGGGAAGTCCTGGTTCCCTCTAGTTGCTGTGATGATGATTTTTCCTGCCATTCGTAGTTTCCACCAGAGGTCTAAAGACCAAAGATGGCCCAATCCTTCCTTGGATGTCTGAGCGACTAAAGTGAATAACTGTGATTTTGTGTCTTGTTATCGTCCATAACTAAACAAGCTTTCAATCTTTCTTTCAGGCTGGATGTAAAATAAATGTCTGGATCATGGAGGAGACGTTCGTTCTCATCGTGACAGTTCACAGAAGCTTTGACTTCTTCTGAAGGTGTGTTTCTCCTGCAGTAGATCAGAGATAAATGGAATAGTGTCTTACAAGAAAAAAGTACAATACATACGACAAACGCATTGACGACTATAAACGCATACAGTCAAGATGCACATACAGGTGTTTGAGTTTTCCAAAAAAGTGTGTGCTTTATGAAAACCTTTTCTCCCTGAATCAGTGAATTCAACCCAGCCTTGATCTATTTACCTCTGTGCCACGATTCGCTGTGATGATGTCTTTCCTGCCATTCGTAGTTTCCACCAGAGGTCTACGGACCAAAGATGGCCCAATCCTTCCTTGGATGTCTGAGCGAATTAAAAGTAGTGAATGTCATCTGTTTTTGTCTTTCTCCGGTTTCAGTGCTAACTTGTCACTACATGTCACTTTCAGGGTGCGAGTCTCCGCTGACGGTGCCTGTCTAGTCAAAGGAAGTGCCAACAGTGAAGATGACTATAGCCTAGTATGTATCTGCTGTTTTTAAATGATATATTGAAGTAAAGGTAAAGATGCACAACCATCAGTTCGCTGTGATGATGTCTTTCCTGCCATTCGTAGTTTCCACCAGAGGTCTACGGACCAAAGATGGCCCAATCCTTCCTTGGATGTCTGAGCGAATTCAGTTGTAGTTGTGACCATCAGATCAAAAAGTTTTCTGTTGGCTAATGTTTCTTTCCTCCAATAGGTCAACCGTAAACGAGGAGCTGCGCTGCAACTCAGGAGGACTTTTCCACAATCTTTCATCGTGAAAGTTTTTGTATGCATTTATATTCATGAGGAAATAAAACCAACTGTTGCTAACTTAAATGGCATTCAATGTTTTTGTCAAGAGCAGACAACATGAAACAAACTGTTTAATTGTATAAATGGACCAGGATTCTCCAACATTTAATACAAATTTTGTTTAAGCAAACCTGAATGAAATAAAAGCACTAGTATGAATTTTCTGTTGTCTTGAGTGATTATTGATAGCAATTAATGAGCCCATTATCTGCCTAATGTGATACATAGTGATGTAATGTGATTGGATGAGTCACCCAGCAGTATAAATTAGTGAAGACCCCAATCTTATGATTAAATGCACAGCTTTCATTTAGTTTTGTGTGGACATTATAGAGTATTAAAAGGTGTTTAAACAATTGGATAGATACACCTTATTAAATATGTGGCATGTGTACAATGACATGAAATGTTACCAGTTTTGTTTGCATGTATAGATATTAGAGGTGTATTTATAAGGGGGTCGTAGGTTTTCGCACGGTGAGAATTTTGACCCTCTTGGCTTCCCATACCTGCTACGTCTCAAAGCAGCTGTCAGCGGGGAAGCTGCTGTCAAAGCAGTGCTAACCTACGGTAGCTGTAGGTAGCCGGCTAGCTGGCACCGGGAGACAGTAAAAAGGAAGAAGATGGCAGGTGTGCACCCCCAGGTAAATAATAAAACTACTGTTAATTATCGAGCCGGTCACGCAGTGTAAACTAACGGCTGGTACGTTTAAAGTAGATAAAGCGGTGGCTAACGGTCGCTAGCATACCTGCGGTTTGCTAACTAGCAGCCCAGTTCCTTTTATCTATGAACAAGCTGTCACTACTCAGGCTGCTGCTGTTCCGACGTGGCAACACAGAGGTGTCTTCCTCTTTTGTTTTTAACGTAAAGTCCGTCTTTACTTATTACTGGGACGCCATTACGCATAGTAAGTTGTCTAACCTACATAAAACAGTCCAGTGAGACCCAGCTGCTATTTCTGTCTCCTCAATACAGGACGACCTGCTGAAAATGACACACAGAGAAAACTGGAAGTGAGTAGCCCCTCTTTCTTTTACCCTAAACTTTAAAATATATCGGCATTCATCATTGAAGACCTTCCTCTGCTCCTCTACCCTGACTCCTCTTGTGTTTTCTGCATCTGCTCTCCTCTTCCCTCCTCTTCCCACCTCCACCTCCACCTGTTTTGCTCTCGGCAGGGTGCAGCATGAGCGTCTGCACGTGAAGCACCGGGGTCACGAAGCCATGCACGCGGAGATGGTGCTGATCCTCATCGCCACGCTGGTGGTGGCTCAGATAGTCCTGGTTCAGTGGAAGCAGCGGCACCACCGCTCCTACAATGTGAGTGGTGACGTGTAACAAAACAGAGAAAGACAACTGGACGGCCGAGACACATCTGGAGACATTTGCGGGGATTTATGTACATTTCCATGCACGTTACACCCCATAAGTAGGAACCCCTTGAACTACATTTTGTTTTAACTTAAACGTGCAGTTTCTAGAGGTTTTCTGTCATTGTGCTTAACCCACAACAATGGCTGAAAACCTTTGATAAATGTGCCCCTGGGATGGATGGATATATAGATACTTTATTAAACCCAAATGCTAATTAAAGTGAGGTGGATAAAAGAATACAGTAACTAAACTAACTAAACCTAATAGCAATACATTAAAATAGAATAGAGACTAGTGATATAACCATAACTATAATATAGTATCTGCTGAGTATAAATACTCTTCACTGATGATAAAATGCTGTATTATAGTACACTGTACATTAGTACAACTGGGGTCGATATTGCTATAGTAATGATAAAAGAAAGTATTAGTGGGGTTTTCTTCCCTGATGTCAACAAATATGCACAATTTCTTCGGCATCATTTATTAGATATTAATTTTAGGTGCAGGTGAGTCTGACTTCACTTTCTGGCTTCACTACATATCAAATCCTGAATAATTTTATTGGTCTTATGACTGTGCATCTACAGTATTTATTATACATGGGATATTAACTACTGTAAGTATAAATGCCTCTGAAAATACATAAAGATATGGTTTATCATTGGTGTTAATATTATATATGTTATTGTTGAAATAAGGAAAAAACTCACCTGCACGCTTCACTTCAAGCCACAACATTTAATCAGGACAATGTTTCAATCCTATTGGATCAATCAATGATCAATAACAAAATCTAAAGTTCCCTCTTTGCTGCACCCTGGTGGACAAATAACCCCACTGATACAGGATCTTTGAGGTTGATTCAGACCTCAATATATGAAAGTTATATGATTCGTCAATATTAGTTTTTTGACATAAACGTGTAACAAACAAACTGTTTGGTCATTGTGATGGAGATATGTAGTGAGTGGGACATTTTGCAGTTGAAAAAAGTTAAAAAAAACAGCATAAACTAAAATCTACACAGGCTTTCTACGGGTCTCGGTCGTCGAGCCATGATGGCGTCTACTTCAGCCTCACAGCAGTGGACAGCTGTGCTAAACCTGCTGCTGTGGTCCTGCTTCTTCCTCCTCACTGACCAGAGAGAGAGAGAGCTATGTTTTAAAAGTCTCTCTGTCTTCAGTACGGCTGCAACTGCGATCATTTTCACTATCGAGTAATGTGTGGATCATTTTTTTGATTCGTCAGTTAGCTGTTTCGGTCCATGAATGTCAGAAAATGCTGAAAAATGTCGATTATTGTTTCCCAGAACCCAACGTGACGTCTTCAGATGTCTTGTATTGTCCACAACAGTCCATAATCCAAAGATGTTCAGTCTGCTGTCAAAGAAGACTAAAGAAACCATAAAATATTCACATTGTTGAAGCTGGAATAAGAGAATTTGGACATTTTTTCTTAAAAAATGACTTAAAAAATGATTAATCGATTATTAAAATAGTTGGTGATTAATTTAATAGTCGGCAACTAATCAACTAATCGTTGCAGCTTTAGTATAAATCCTTCTGAAAGTACATAAAGATATAATTTATTTTAGGTGTTAATATTGTTATTCTAAAAAATAACCAAAAATAATCACAATCTAAATTTGCTTCTTTGCTGCACTCTTGTGAACTGGACTAACATCCTGGTCTGATGCAGGATTTTTGAGGCTACAACAGATCTCAATATTAAATAAATGCAAAAGAATAACGTACACATAAAGAACAGTTTTTAAAACAACGTATCTTTGTTTTTTCTTATCAGTCGGTATATAAACTGACACCAGCTGGTGTATGGTGGTTAATACACATGTTTAGTCTCTGCTTCTAGCTTTTCTCTGTTTTATATCATCATAAATTGAATATCTTTGGGTTTTGGACTGTGTCAGCGTCAACTTAGGCTCTGACAACTTGTTTTTTTTAAATAATTTTCTTATAAGGATAAATGAACGATCAATTAATCAAAAAATAACCAGTAGATTAATTAATAAAGAGCATAATCATTAGTTCCCGACCTCAAGAGTGTGAATCTTAAGTATGTAAAGATTCTGATATTGAAAAGGAAATGAAAACATTAATCTTTATCTCCATGTATTAATTCATTGACAAGAACAAACATGAGTGTGTTTATGTTTTAATTTTCTCCTCCTCAGCTGGTGACTCTGGTCCAGATGTGGGTGGTTCCTCTTTACTTCACCATCAAACTGTACTGGTGGAGATTTCTGTCCATGTGGGGCATGTTCTCCGTCATCACCAGCTACGTCATCTTCAGAGCAACCCGCAAGCCGCTGTCCTGCAGGACGCCGAGGTGAGACGGGACATTTCATTTGACTGAGTCTGTGTTATGATTGTTGGCGTATTATTATCTAAGTAAGAAAAGAAGCCACAGTTCTGAGTGTTGAACGCAAAAAACACTTTTATATTCAGCAGCTGCTGTAAAGAGTCATCTTTCTTTCATTATGAGGTATTTAAATGTATTTATTAGTAAAATAGAACAAATAGAAGTAGTGTACTGTATATCTATTAATGCACAAGTTCACTGTTTTATGCTTTTTTAATATTCTTTTTATCTACATTTCTGGGACATGCTGAAGGACATAATGACACAAAGAATTTACATAAAACTAGATAAAACAAAATTATAAAAAACAAAAATCTGAGAACAATGTAAAAAAAAAAGTATAAAAATATACTCAAGGACATCTGGAAAATAAAACATGATTAAGATAAGGTTGGTCTACTCGCAATCTTTTGTCGCGTGTTGCAAAAAGTCTTTGAGTTGAAAAGTTTTTAGAGGCTGTAGATGTAAAATTATCCAGTTTGTTCCAAGAAAGATACAAAGAAATGAAAAAAGTTAGAAAAAATAGACAATTTGTTTACTAGAAATATGTTTTATTATTATTATATTGATCTTGCCACCAGACCCCCCAAGGTTGAGAACTGCCGGGTTAAGTCTTGTAATTTTGATTTATCATCACGGTCCAGAGACGGAAGCCAATCCAAATTGGCAGTTTTTATATTTTGAACCTCTAAGAAACACACCTGGTTTTACTTGTCGGACATCCTGCATCACCTGAGTCTGGAACATGATGATCACAACTGTGGACAACAGAAAGGCTGCACTCTTCTCTTACAGCTACTGCAGGAAATATGTTTGTTCTTCCACACTGGAAACTATTAATACTTCTCATCAGAGCTGAAAGGATTGTTTGATTAATAGCAGAGGTGGAGGAAGCACTCAGACGCTCCACTTAAGTAAAACTAACAGCACATCAATGTAAAAATACTCCATTACAAGTAGAAGTCCTGCATGAAAAATCCTTGAACTTGTTCTTAATTACCTCACAAATCACTTTGATACCATTGATATGTTTGTATTACACATGTTGACAATATTCCGACTGTATCTCTGTGTTGGTCAGGATGGTGTACAAGTGGTTCCTGTTGATCTACAAGCTGAGCTATGCAGTGGGTGTTCTGGGCTACCTGGCCATCATGTTCACCATGTTCGGCTTCAACGTCTTCTTCAGGTGACTCGTCACACCTCCATGGTGTTGGGGTGGGGGTGTTTAATGAGTTTTAAACATCGTGTTTATCAGAGAGCACAGAAAAGTTAACATAAAGCCGGTTAAGTGCTGGAGGTGGATGGATGGCTGAAATACTGATGAACTGATTGGTTGTAGTTATGGATGACAGTAGTTGTAGTATAATTTTAGTATAATTTACATTTTTAATGCAAGTTTGAATGATGTCACTCCTCTACCCTGAGACTGAAGACATAGATGAAGTTTATTGGTGTAATAATACAAACGTTTTTCAATATCACTGAACATATTATACTACTGCATCTACATTTAGCCATCTAAATAAAATCACACAGACGACAATACTACACGCAGATGCAAACATAATGACATAATGAATATTAGAAGGTGTAAATGTCAAGAATACAAAGAAGAATATGAAAATTTCTGCAGACTTCTTTGGGTTTCATTTTGATATTATAATAAACCTTGTCAAGTGGGGAATTGTTGTATTGTAACCCATCAGAAATTTTATTGTTCACTTCAACAAACAGCAAACAAACAGACAGACATGAGAGGTCAGATGTTTGTCGTCCAGTAAACAAATAAAAAAAAACATCAAGTGGAAAAATAACGTTCCTATCAATTTAAACTTACAAGGAAATTAAGAGACACACAAAATAAACAGAGGAATGCACCAATCAGCTGGAAATAAACAGATAATAGAAAAGAAAGAAAGAAAAAGTGAAATATTGGAGGATAAGGCAACACAGAATTGTAAATGTTGTGATAATTTCTTTTAGATTTCCAGTGATTTCCTGGCTGTTAATCATACTAAATCTATTTGTGTTTGATCATGTGAATTCCAGCTGTTCTGTCTCGTAAAAGCTAATAAAATCCAAGATTTGAAATTGTATGTTTGGATAAAATATTAACAGATATCCAACATGATTTTTACAACTACTTATTACTGCTATTTTCTTACAGAGACAAACTTATCTCCAGCACCCTGCATCTGTGACTAAATACTGTATCATACTTTGTGAATAGTGTAACAGTGACCAGTAGAGGGCGGTGGTGTATCTGTTAATGGTTTCTGTTGTACTGTTGGCTTCTGATGCTGTAAGTTATCCGTTGCTCAGCAGTTTCACCGCTGCTCCTCGTAGCTCCGTGTCAGGGGGGTCAAATCCAAACAGACGGTGACTCAGAAACTAAAGCAAAGTGACAAACAGTCTGCAGAACAAATCAGAGAAACACTGTGCTGGTTGAGTGCAGATTCATTCCTCAAACCTGCAGTTAAACAGGCATTAAATTTAAATATGTAGTTATTACATTTTGATCTCAGTACCTTAAAGGAGCCCAAAATAAAAATAAATATAGAGCTGGTCTCCTTTAACAGATCCGAGTTTGAACGTTAGATCTTTCTTCATATTTAAAGCCAATTAAAGAGGCTATAAACATAATGGCCCCGAAGAGCCAATTAGGATACTCAAGGGGAGTCACTACCATCGAGTTAAATGTCTCTCAGTTTAGTTATGTACAATTTAAATGAGCTTTATTGACAGCTGGTCTTTTTTTCTTCCTCTGCAGGATCAAGGCTGAGGACTCTATGGACGTTGGCGTCATCATGCTGTTTTACGGACTTTACTACGGCGTCATGGGCAGAGACTTTGCTGAAATCTGCTCTGACTACATGGCTTCTACAATCGGGGTGAAACACTTTTTTAAAAAAATGATTCCTAATAAAGAACAACTTGACCTTTTAGTATGAGTTACCAACCTTTAACTATAATACGGCCCCGTTTACACCTGGTATTAACATGTGTCTCAGGTGATCCGATCACAAGTGGACAGCTTTAAGTACGTCTGTTTACACCTGTATTTAGAGCTGTCCACTTGTGATCACCCGAGGCGGATGTTAATACCAGGTGTAAACAGGGCCTAAGATTCCATAAAATATGTTTAAATGTGAACAGGTCAGAGTGGATCCATTAACCTAATACTCTAATCTTATTAAATACACTGTTGTCCATGCATGTGTCTAAGGTGGCAAGTTTTTCATTATAGACTAAGCTGTCAATCTGATGTCATTGTTTTGTCATCAGAACATCAGTAAATTTTGAAAAATAGTTGTTAAAATTTCTTACAGCCTAAGTTGACGTCTTCAAATGTCTTTTTTATGTCCGACCAACAGTCCAAAATACAAAGACATTCAGTTTACTATCAAGTATAACAAAGAAAAGAATCAAATTTGTAGATGTTTGGTATTTTTGTATTAAAGAAAGAGTTGTCAGTTAATTTTCTCTTTCCATCAACTAGTTGATTAATCATTGCAGCTCCTCTTGTGTGTGTTTTCAGTACTACAACAAGGGCGGCATGCCCAGCAGGAGTCTGACCAACGACATCTGTGCGGTGTGCGGTCAGAGGATCCTGGTGGACGTGGAGGATGAAGGATTTATAGAAGACACCTACCAGCTCTCCTGTGGACACATGTATCCTCTGAGTCAATCAATGCTTGAAAAGAACTAGTTTGTACCACTGTGTTGTTCAACCACGCTGGAAGACAAAAGTCTTCATAGCTTTTTTGAATGGACACCCCCAACGGTGGGGTGGAAATCTGGCCGTAACAACGAGGGAGGAGACATTTTCAGACTGTTACTCTTTGAAGACATTCAGTGTTGCACACAAAAAGTGACAGAAATAGTTGTGTAAAGCATGAAACAAAAAGAGCTGGAGAGAGACGTGGAAACCTGCTCTCACCTCCAAACATGATGTTGGTTTGATTGTTGGTTTCAGAAAGTTATAGAAATTATCAGACACAGCTCCCCCAACTCCAAAGTTTGTTGCTGTTTTGTTCAAACTGAACATCTTTGAAAACCCAACGATTTATACAGTATGAGACGAATTAAAGCAGTAAATTGTCACATTTGAGAAGCTGGAACTAATGAATGTTTAGCATTTTTGCCTGGAAAACTTATGATTAAACAGTTATGAAAACAGTTTAATTTGATTTGATTAACTTTCTGTTGATCGACTTATTGTTTCGGAAGCTAAACAGGAGCAAATGGACAGATAGAAAAGTAGTTTATGCTATTTCAGCATTGTGTCAACATGTGAATACAACATAGTCCAGTATAGAAATGTCAACAGTGGGAGACGTTTATCTGTTTGTTATAAAATAGACTGAAATGTGTCCATAAGTTGTCTTTGTCTTCTAAACTAAAACACTGCACAATACTTTGATTTAAAAAAAAAAACTTTTCAGTCAGATTATCTGCAGCTTTTTGTGCCTTAACTTGCCTCGACCCTTCAGATTCCACGAGTTCTGCATCCGCGGCTGGTGCATTGTGGGTAAGAAGCAGACGTGTCCGTACTGCAATGAGAAGGTCGACTTGAAGAGGATGATGAACAACCCGTATCCTTTTATTGTCCCTGTGTGGGAGGCTGAGTGATGGAGAACTGTGATGTAGTTGATGTTAGATGATGTATATAAATGTATGAAGGTATTTCTATACATTGAATGCAACACAACATCATCCTGAATGCTCTCCTTAATTAATATCTTACCAGCTGGGAGAAGACACATGTCCTGTACGGACAGCTGCTTGACTGGCTCAGATACCTGGTTGCTTGGCAACCAATTATCATCGGTATCGTCCATGGGATTAATTTCTCCCTGGGCCTCGAATAGAGCCCTGAGGAACACCACTGTCAGTACTGTACGTACCCGGAGTCGTGTAAAGCGCAAGAAACTTTTCGTGGCAAAATGTCAAGCTCAGCCGGCGCTACAAGGAACTGACTCAGGCTGCTTTTGAAGTCTTCGTTTCTTCAGTACTTGTTCTTTGACTGAACGCTTGCACGGTTTCCTGCAGACGGATCCCAGGTGGTCTGGACCTCTGTTTGCGGGGGACACTGTGATCCCAAAATCTGCTGCCAACTTGAACAGAAGTGTTTGAGCACAGATCCAGTATTTCATTTCAAAAAGTTTTGACACCAGAAATGTATGTGAAGTTTGAAACTTTCAGTCTGTTCAAATGTTGCTGTCTTGCATGTTGTTTTTATTGTGATAAATCATTGCTTTACTTTGTACTGTATCACACAGAAACGCCTTTTTAAACAGTTTTATGGTTTATTTGCACACTCCTCACTGCTGCTGGCTCTGTTGACGCCACTAACGTGTTTCTGTTCAAACTAGATTCAAATAAGCATTGATCTTCATTAGAGGGCTGCAGCTCTTTGCACATTGATTACGAACAAGACATTTATGTCCAAATAGGCCAAATAGTGGTACAGCTAACCTGTTTACATTTCATGTAACTTATTTTATTACAAAAGTTTGATTTGATTGTTTGTTCTGTTACGTAATAATTTGTATGAAGCTAAAGTTGATGATTTGTGGTCAACTTATCGTAGCAGTTAGAGTCAATATGTCACTTTAATGTTTCTGAATGAGTTGCTGTCAGTGCAGCTGATCCTACATGATTTAAACTGGTGAAGAAGAGAGGAAAACATCCTTTCAAGGATCAATTTAAGTATCATGTTACAGAAAGGGGGATAAAGTTCAGAGAGAACGAGGTGGTAATAATTTGTTGCTATTCTCCCAACTTGGCGGCTTGTGTCCTCCCTCTGGTAACCAGCCTCCAAACATTCAATAACAGGAGTTTGAATGAGTTTGTTGAAGTTCATGACAAGTTTTCCATCCGTTTCTTTTGCCAACTCAAATATGTTGCTTCCTTATCAGAAGTGCTGCTGATATTAACTTTGTATTGAATAAATATTTGTAAAACCACATCAGTGTCAGATAACGAGTTCATACCCAAATAGTACACACTTTTAGTTTCACACTAAAAGCTTGGTCAAACTACAGTATGATATTAATTAATAATTTGTTAGGCTATTAAAGGAGACACAAGACAAGGAGCTGAGACGTAGGTGAAGCAGAAAAAAAGAAAAGCCTTTTGGCTTATGAGGAAAACTAATAAAGTTATAATAGTGTTTTTTATGAGTCATTCCTGTTCCACGGGTAGTTTTCCTGATCAGCTGTATAACAACAACAGTCCAACTGTTTACTGTCCCGTCAGATCAGCTGATCAATAAACACATTCAAGTGGTTCCTCGCTCCTCGTCTCCTCTGGGGTACATTTACAGGATTGGAAGATCCTTGATGATGTGGAGGGAGATCGGTTACTGAGTCACAGCTGGAGGACGGAGGGTGGGAGGATGTGTGGAAGCATAAATTAGCCAAATGAAAAGCACCCAGAGTTTTACCTCATCTTTATGTGAGTGTGAAACCAAAAGAAAGGAGAGCGCTTGTGCCATTTTGTGAAAGTCTGCTTTCAGGAAGCAAGTATCAGAGTCATGTTAAGTTACTGCAAACCTTACATTTCCTGCTTTACTGCTTCATATTAAAAGCTTTTCAATGACTAAATAACGTGAGACTTTTATTGTGAAGAATTTACAGGAAACAATGGTGAACTGGTGCACTGTGTGTAGAGCAGATGACCATATAAAGAAATCTGTCACCAGCCGACGTCGGCTCGGGCTGAAAGTAGAAAAAAACAGTTGGAAAGTGTTCAGAGCAGTCTGAAGCCGCTGCTTTTTGTTCATAGGGATTACTGCTACATACTGTACCTCATTATTTGACACTTTGGCCACGTTTAATATGAACATCCAACATGTCATCTGCATGTGTGTGTGCTGTATTTACAACAGCAAGGATTTATTTTGTTGAGAGTTGCTATGGGCCTCGAAAACAGTCATGGCTGATATATCCAAAAAAAAAAAAGTCTTAAAGCTGCATTGCATGGTGAGAAAGTTCTCAGCTGTTTGTAAAAGTGAAGTTAAATTCTAGCAGACATGAAACAAACATGATGGAAATATGACATTTCTGTTTTCCACATGGCTTTCCATCATTTGACCTTTGACTGCCGCTCTTCAGCTGCAGCTCACTTTGTATTTGGGTAAGTTTCCAGGTCTCTTTGTATGTATGTAGGTCCCTTTATACCCTTTATAAAATCATTTAAATAAAGCGAACTAATTCAGAAAATGGGTTCACACTGTCTCAGCATTGATTAATCCCCTGAAGAAGTGAGAGGTTCACATGTTGTGAGAAGACATGTTGCTCCTCACTAATGTAGCTTTACCTGACTTCATATAAGTGCTGGAGCAGTTCATTGTTGCTTGAATCAGTTTCACAGCCACTTACAACTTCCTCAACGTGCAGCAGAGATAACAAACCAACAGCTTGTCCAAGCGGCCATCACACCACACTACAAAATAACTGACAGAAGCTGCTGTACATCTTCTACACTTGCAAAGGCACTATGTTATTCTCATTGTTGCACCAGTTGGCAATACCAATAGAAATATATAGAAAGGTTTAAGATTATGTAAATAATCATATGTTTATGATTGTTTGGGTTGCAACTAACAGTTAATTCCATTAAAGATTAATCTATTATTTTTTTATTTGCTTAAATGATTAGTGAAAAAGATATTTAATTACAGTGATATGAAACAAAGAAACACAGCACAACCTTATATTCGAGAGTCTGAAATCAGAAAACAATAACAATTAATAGATTATCAGAATTGCTGCTGTTGAATTAGTAGCTGATTCATTTTCTGTCGATTTTTTTTTTTTTTTTGACACAATGCTATTTTTGCATTGAATGCCGGCCTCCTCACTGGTAGAGCTACAGTGATGTCCAGGTTTGTGTTGTGGAGGTGTGGATTAGTTATGTTTTTAAATAGTTGCGTAGCCTGTATCTGAAACTGAGTTCACTTGAGGTCAGGTCCACACTAAACCAGGACAATCTGAAAACACAGATTGTTTTCCTGCCTCTCTGTTTTTGCCTCTAATCCTTTCACAGGAAAAGCTAATGTCTGGCTTTGTATGAAAAGAAACATGATGAAAGATGAAGGAAGGTGGTAAACTAAGACAGTAGCATCAACAACTAGAAGTTCACTCTAAGCCAAATTCAATTTCATATCCACAGTCAGAGTGTGTTTAGGGAGGTCAGAGGTGCCTTTTGCATAAGATAAAATGTTCTTCCTTTAAGCTTCACAGGTGTTCAGTACAAAACTGATGAAACTGATGATTTAAATACCAGGCCTGGGTGTAACAAGATGTTCACATACAAGAGAAACCAGCTGAACAGGGTCATTTGCATCATGGTCACATCCTGTTCCCATTGTTGTACTAGTTGGTGATGCCAACAGAAATAGACAGAAAGGTTTAAGATTATGTAAATTACCTGTAATGTTGGAAGAACCACTAAGATGAAACAACCAGTTAGTCAGGATTATAAACAGCTAAATGTACCTTTTGTACCCTTTTCTGTAACTTTTGCCACATCACATCTTCCTGGTAGATTACTTTGTAACATGAACATGATTATCATACTGTTCATCTATAAGTGTTGAATCAGTTTCACAGCCACTTACAACTTCCTCAACGTGCAGCAGAGATAACAAACCAACAGCTTGTCCAAGCGGCCATCACACCACACTACAAAATAACTGACAGAAGCTGCTGTACATCTTCTACACTTGCAAAGAGGCACTACATTATTCTCATTGTTGCACCAGTTGGCAATACCAATAGAAATATATAGAAAGGTTTATGATTATGTAAATAATAATAGTGCGTTTATGATTGTTTGGGTTGCAACTAACAGTTAATTCCATTAAAGATTAATCTATCTATTATTTTTTTATTTGCTTAAATGATTAGTGAAAAAGATATTTAATTACAGTGATATGAAACAAAGAAACACAGCACAACCTTACATTTGAGAGCCTGAAATCAGAAAACAATAACAATTAATAGATTATCAGAATTGCTGCTGTTGAATTAGTAGCTGATTCATTTTCTGTCGATTTTTTTTTTTTTTTGACACAATGCTATTTTTGCATTGAACGCCGGCCTCCTCACTGGTAGAGCTACAGTGACGTCCAGGTTTGTGTTGTGGATTAGTTATGTTTTTGTGATGGAAATAGTTGTGTAGCCTTGATCAGGAACTGAGTTCACTTGAGGTCAGGTCAACACTAAACATGATGAAAGATGACAGAAGATGGTAAACTCAGACAGTAGCATCAACAACTAGAAGTTCACTCTAAGCCAAATTCAATTTCATATCCACAGTCAGGATGTGTAGTGCATAAGATGTACATTTAGGGAGGTCAGAAATGTATAAAATTGGACCTTTTGCATAAGATAAAATGTTCTTCCTTCGGGTGATTCTCATTGTAAGCTTCATGGCTGTAAGATATGTTTAGTGTAAATTGTTGGTATGCGGATTGAAATACCAGAGTGAAACAAGGTGTTCACATGAACTAGCGTCATTATCACGCCATGTTCCCATTGTTGTATTAGTAGGCAATGCCAATACAAATAAATAGAAAGGTGTAAATTTATGTAAATTACCTGACATGTGGGAGGTCCAACCGACCAGTCAGATTTATAAATGCTGAACCCAGAAGCTCACCTCATTGTATCTGAACGCACCACAAGACGCTGCAGAACCGGTCGATTAAAGCCAAGGTGAGACACCCAGGTTCATTTTGTAAGTATACAGTACGGTCTTATTATTATGTTTTTTATGATTAGGGACCTGAATGAATAAAAGACAAAAGAACTTTGACTTGTACTGCTGTGACCTGTGAGACATAAAGATCTGTGCAACTAATACCGGCTTTACACCAAACAACTTTTCAAGCGATTTCTCACAGACAAAGTTCCAATGTCAGAATAAAATCATGAGTTTTGCTGGAGTTGTGGCGCACTCCCATCATCTCTATCGTTTGGTGTTTGGTGGACATAAAAATCAGTCCAAGCTATCCTAAGTCATCTTGTCGTTCCGATAAAATCAAGTATGTTTAATACTATCATAAGTCTTTATTCTTGGCTCATACAAACAGTGAAGTTGAATGATGTCAACAACAATAATGTCAACAAACAGGTGCAAAAGGGAGAGACATTTTCTTTCAGTTGCTCAAGTCTCCAAAAAAGATGTGAGGATACTTGTACATTTTTATTGTTAATAGCATTCTTTTGCTTGGTGGAAACACATGTTGACCGTTTGTTCTTTGTTGGTTTATTACACATAACTTATGAGAGAACTTCCCAAGGATACTGTAAGAAATATGTCAATAACTCTGATCTTTATTGTTCTCATCTGTAGACTGCCAACATCTGAGCTCTTCCAGTGTCCAGCGCTGCTGTCAGCCAGAGGAACCTGTTTGTCCGCTGCTTGCCAAGGTACGTTATCTCTCCCCAAACAGGGTATCTTGGTACATGTGATTAAACCTGTTTATCTTTGAATCTATGGTGGGTCGGAGTCACAGGTAGATTTAATCATTCCTCCTGTCCATACTGGCAGTGAAGTGATGCCTTCATTGAGCAACTACATGGTAAATACAAACAAAAAAAGTGTAACCTTGTGTTATATTAAGACTTGAAAAGATCCAAACTTGAAACAGACTAAATCCTTTACAGGAGAGAGAGAAGTGTGACCTGTGATTGTCAACAACATGGCAGAAGGATTCAGCAAAGCTAAGGTAAGTTAGACCAGACATCCTCAGATACATGTCTTTCAGTACCACTCAACAAATATCCACTGCATCAAAAGTCAAGTAAGGCTGCATTACATGATGTTTCAGTATAAAAACTCCAGACATCTGTACATGAACAGCATTTCTATTAATATGAGAGGTGACACTTTCATTATTGGGCAAAAGAAGGTGTGATGCTAATGACACATTAGTGAGTTCTTCACTGTGTTGCTAGAAGTTCAAACCCTGGCTCCTTCACACAGCTGGCCAGTCACTGCATGAAGTGGGTGTGAGTGTCAGCTTGTCTGTTTCAGATAGTTACAAAAGTGGCCGTGCACAGCTCCCCTCTTACCTGCAGTCAGAAAGGTGCAGGTTTAATGGTCATTTCCACTGTCTGACAAACATGTGAAGGAGGATACATCCACAAGATGACATTCACACCCACTTCACACAGTCATTGTTCAGCTTTTTAAAAAAATCTTTAAAAATACACAACTTATTAGCAATAAACATTCAACAAGAGATACAAACTGTAACCATATCATACATAGTGTATATCAAGTACTCTAATACAGAAGATGACGTAGACATACATAGAGGCCATTCATGCATATGAAAGGTTGCTGAAAACATGAAATGCATCTAGTATATATTTTTTGAGAACAATGTTTTTACAACATTTAATCTTAATCCTTTTCTCATTTTGCAGGCTGTAACACATGCACAGACCACAAATATCAGACCACACGAGATGTTAGTTGGCGGACATCTAAACATCCGGAGTATGACTTCTAAGCACAACCAACTGAAGCATTTACTCCGTAATCACAACATTGACTTTTTAGGTTTGACAGAAACTTGGTTAACCAGTTCCATTCCAGAGTCAGAAATAAACATGCCTGGATACAGGATTTTTAGAAAAGACAGAGATCAAGAGAAGCATGGGGGGGTTTTACTGTATGTCAGAGACACTTTACAATGTGATCAAATTCAATGGCCAGAGGAAGTTCAGATTGAATGTGTTGGTGTGAACATCTCACTTTCTGATGAAATGCCTTTCACTTTAATTTGTTTGTACCGCAAACCTTCAACAAAGAGAGAGTTTTATGACCAATTAAAAGTCCTCTTCAATCACTGTGATTTTAAAAAAGAAATTATAGTTGTGGGTGATTTTAATGTTGATTGGAATAAAGAGAAGGGAAGAAAAAGACTTGAAGAGATCACAGATGACTTCAATCTTACACAACTAATAGATACGCCTACTAGAGTAGCTCCTTCTTCAGAAACAACAATAGATTTATTGTTCACAAATCAACGTGAAAGAATTACTAAAATCAAAAACTTGCCGATTGGCTTTTCAGACCATAATGCAATTCTTTTCTCAAAGAAGCTCACAAAACAAAAAGTCAAAACTCTGAAAAACCATGAGACAGATGTAGAAGACCTTGACAAAAGATTTAAAAATCTTTAAAAGTCTGGCCTGATCACAGACCGACTAAGATTCACATCAATGGGAAACAAAGTAATTCAGACTATATGAAAAGCCAAAGCAAATTTCTTTATGGAGACTTTTGAAGGTGCAAAAGGGAATGGAAAATAAATTTGGCAAACAAATTAATCGGTAGACAAAACAAACAGAAGTAGGTTTTCAGAGGCTCCCAACCTAAACCCACCTGGCTGCACAGGTTGTTATTTTCTTGTTCATAAATGTATTTTTTCCCAATGACTTGAATGATCAAATCAATTTAAAAAACTGAATCTGCTCACAGAAATACATCAGACTTTGGTTCTGCTTTGTAAAGACTTCCCTATTTGTGGATCTTTTCAGTGTATTTTTTGCAGCAGTGAATTGGATGCCAACATGCTTGTTCATCAACTATAATTGTAACCATCTACTGTTAACTTGTACTTTTTTCAGTGTATATGATTTTTGTCACTTTTACAGCATTAATACTCTTCTAATATTCTAACATAATCTTACTGTAGAAGCTTTTCATTGTACTGTAATTATCTGCTGTCAACTTGTTTGTGAAAGCTTCAATATCATAGTCATAGTTAATATTCTAACTTTTCTTGGTGTTGGTAAGTTTTTTCTGTTAGGTTAGAGTTTTTTTTCATCCATATTTCAGGCTTTGTTGTATTGCTTGTTGTATTCTGTTTGCATTATATTAAAATTCACTTGTTTGGTTCTCTTCAAAATCTGTCATTGACTTTTCTTTTCTTAGGCTGATGTTACTGTTTCACCATTTCCTGACTTTGGTCTAAACATGGGGATGCAACACTGTCATAATAAATTAAACTGTAGGCTATCCATCCTGTATGTGAAGAGGAAAATTCATAGCTGAGATCAAAATAGTCTTAAAGCTTCATTATGGTTAAAAAACATTCCTCTGATGGTAAAAGTGTAGTTAAAATCTAGCAGAAGTAGTTTCTCACACCTTTAGGTTAGGAGTATAAAACTGTAAAAGCTGAGATACACTAAAAACAAACTAACACATCTGAGGAAAAAGGTGTTTACACCTGTTCTAAATGGACACACTGGAAGGCAAAAATCCTGCTGTCCTACAGTGTGTTTCCATCCACCTGTTTTTATGTGCATTTCCAATTTGCACATAAAAAAATAATAATTTTTTTTTTTAGAAATATGTTTTTACATCTGTCTGCGGTGTAAAAGTTGGTGTATAGAAAAGCAAAATGTGCCAAATTGCATCTTGAACAGACTTAGTGAATAAATGACATACATGAAGCATAAACGTCACTGAAGAGCTGAAAACATCAGATCTGTGTGGAGCGATGAGGAGACTGTAACCTTCCTCAAATGAACACATGAAACTAACAGAAATGTCATATTTCTATCATGTTTTCCATCATTTAAGCTTTGACTGCTGCTCTTTTAATGACATCATCTCATTGTGTCCTCTTCTTTTGAAATTGTTCAGTGGCACCAGCTGGAGAATTAGCAACACCTGCTGTTTATCTTCTAATATTCACATAACAGCAGTGGATGAAAACATGCATTTTCTTTTGTGTCTTGGAAATTCAGTTAAAATTAAAACATTTGGATGGAAACATGGCTTTAGAGGGAGGCAAGATGTGATTGCAAAAAATGGGAATAACAGCAGGAATAATAGTGTTGCACTCACTTGTCCAAATGAAAAGTGATGGAAGAATGAAAAGAGGGCTTGTGAGAGAAGTTCAGATCTTGCTCACCGTCACACCTCCACACACCTGACAAATTACTACCTGAAGTGGGTGTGACTGTCAGCTTGTAGGTTTCAGAAAGTTACAGTAATTGTTGGAAACCATTTCCATCGTCAGAAAGGTGTGGGGGCACTGTTCAATGATCCAACAGGCACTTTGTTTGAAGCAAAGATTTCGTGACTGTTCTTTCAGCTCATGTTGTGTTTGGGGAAGTTTCCAGGGGTGTTTTTTTTTTTTTTTGGCTGTAAACAAAATTATATGACTGTACTGTGATCAAACACAACAATAGGGTAAATGGACTGTACTTGTATAGCGCCTTTCTAGTCCTCTGACTACTCAAAGCAATTTTACACTACGTGTCACATTTACCCATTCACACACATTCATACACTGAATGGGTACAGGGGCTAACATGCAGGGTCCCAACCTGCCCATCAGAGGGAGCTAACCATTCACACACATTCATACACTGATGGCACAGCCATCAGGAGCAATTTCTTCGACATGCTGATCGAGGCAGTTTTAGCTTCAGCAGCTAACAGCAGCACTGACCTGAGATTTCCTCCAGCAGGTCAGTGCTGCTGTTAGCTGCTGAAGCTAAAACTGTCCTCATGTGAAAACAAACAAAGTTAAACACAGAAAGGTTCATTTAAAAATGACTTCTGGCTGGTTTAAGTGTCATCGCACTGTTTGTCTTCTTCTCATTATTATTATTATTATTATTATTATTATTATTATTATTATTATTATTATTATTATTATTCTCTGGCCAGAGGATGTCACTGAGCACCCCCTTCCCTCCGACCTCACATCCACTCTCCCGTCAGCTCCCTGCCCACTTTTTTAGTATTTTTCAAATATATGCAGTGGGTGAAGTTATACTATAAGTTCTTTGGTATATCAGTATATCTTTTGTGTACAAATACTGCTTAGATAATTCTCTGTCACCGTTGGCCGGTTATCCAGCCAATCATGAGTTAGCGCTGAAATGACGTAAGGACGCTAAAGATGGCGTCGGATTCAAACGGTTCCCGGTTGACTGTTGCCGTAAGTGTGTTTTTGCCAAGTTTTGCTTTTAATCTTTAATATAAATGTGTAGTGTAAACAATTTCAAACTGGCTATAACTGGTTTAAGTCGCTGTTTGGAGCAAACTAAGTTGTTAATGAAAAGGACTTTTATTTTGGTCGTATTCCGTTATGAGAACAGCGTCCCGTAGCTGAACTCCATCCATGAAATGTAGGAATTAAAAACTCTCTTGTTGACTGATAATAATGCAGATACGACAGAACAAGATTTAAAACGTTCAGCTAATGTTTACGCCCTCCTGGTAAATTCGGCATATGTTAGGTCTTAATATGAGTAAAATATCAGCTGTAAACCGGTGATGTTTAAATGTCATCCATCCGTCTGCGCTTCTTACAGAGAAGATTGTGAGTAACAAACGTTGAAATAATGTCGAAACAAGCGTTAATCTGTGTGTGTGACGGATGCCGAATCGAAGAGTTAATCGATTTGATTCGTAATTAGTCTGAAGTCTTGTTGTAAGACGTAAATATCTCTGATGATACTAAAGCGCTTCATCTAACGGGTTGAGTGCGTCTGCTGGCAGGGAAACATCAGCAGCTAAGCAACCGGCCTCCCCCGGTACAAAACAACCTGCAAGTACTCAAGTACTGTATTTCACTACAGTTTTGAGGTACTTGTACTTTACTTGAGTATTTCCATGTGATGCTACTTTCTACATTTCAGAGGGAAATATTGTACTTTCTACTCCAATACATTTATTTGACAGCTTTAGTTACTTTTCAGATGAAGATTTGACACAATGGATAATATAACAAGCTTTTAAAATACAACACATTGTTAAAGATGAAACCAGTGGTTTCCAACCTTTTTGTCTTTTGACGTCTTACAAAAAGCAGTGTGTAGTCGGGGTCACATTTCACATGTCTATGAGTTGTTAACAGCTCCACCAAATAGTGATTTTTCCCTCTAAACTTCTCACATGCTTTCATTTCAATAAATGTTCAAATGATCCAATATTTCAGCAAAAATCAAAGATTAGAGAAAAAGTCCAAAAAACTGAAAACAGATTTGTGTATCAGAACTTTGTTTTTTCTTCTTTCCTCTCCCATTAATCATCTCACCACCCCTCAGATTTATCTGCTGACCCTTTGGAGGGGCCCGACCCCTAGGTTGGGAACCACTGGACTAAACTAGCTAACTGTATATAAAGTAGTGTAAACTAGCTCCACCTCCAGCAGCTACAACAGTAACATGCTGCTCTAACACTGATGCTTCACTATTAATAATCTAATGATGTCATATATAATAATATATCAGTCAGAGGGACCAAACCACTACTTTTACTGCAATACTTTAACTACATCAAGCTCATAATACTTATGTACTTTTACTGCAATACTTTAACTACATCAAGCTCATAATACTTATGTACTTTTACTGCAATACTTTAACTACATCAAGCTCATAATACTTATGTACTTTTACTGCAATACTTTAACTACATCAAGCTCATAATACTTATGTACTTTTACTGCAATACTTTAACTACATCAAGCTCATAATACTTATGTACTTTTACTGAAGTAAAGGATCTGAGTACTTCCTCCAGTGTCTCTGATCACTTTGATCAATCAGTGAACAGAAAGTCCCACATCTGTAATAACGTCTATTTTAAACACATCTTCAGGGTGATTGAATTCGGCTCAGAGGTGGAGCTATGCAGACCGAACCAGCGGAGCGGAGGAGACAGCATGGCCGGAGCAGGCGAGGGGGGAGCGGGCCGGGCCGAGCGGAGACGCGGGGGGGGACGCAGCCGGGAGCCGCCGTCAGCTCTGCCAGGAGCTCCGAGGAGGAGATAGCGAGGTGAGGGCTGAGAATATAGATTTGAAACAATAAAACAGGTAGTAACGGTCCCTTTGCAATTACTGCACTGCTACTACTGCAACATGTACTTTTTGTGTGTGGTATCGTGGCTCTGTATAAACAACAAAGCTGCTGAACACATGTAATCTGATTATACGGATGCATCTATTCTGAGACATTATGTATGAATACAAGTAAGAAATACAGCAAGTAAATGTTTTTTCAGCAGCTGTACTGTGTGCTGAGTTCATACCTTCACTATGTGGTCAAAAATATGTGGACATTTTAATGCCACAGCATATAATGATATCTTAGACAGTAGTTTCAAGCCTGGAGATTGTTGTGGAAGATTTTGACTGGCCTGCACATCATGATGCAACACCATCCGACACCTTTGACATGAGCTGGAACGCCAACCGCGAGCCGGGACTTATGCAGCGTTCATGACACGTCAGAGTTTCTGTAATAAGGAGTTTCTTCGCGTACATGTCGTAATTACAACCGGGAATCTGACTCGATGCTTTATAATACAAAAGTGCACGTCTTTATCATCTCTAACATCCGTCACGTATGATGTGAACCTGCGTTATCAGTGAATCTTGTGGCTGAACGGCTGTTAAAGCTGCAGATTAATGCACCTTGTGTTAGATCTTACACTATCTAAACAGCTGCAGGGTTTGTCCACATACTTTTGGCCATGTAGTGTAGCCTTCACACAAATGACTTAATCCATGACGGGATTTCTTATTTCTTCTTCAGGTTGAAAGAGTTCATCGCCGCTATGCAGCAGGAAGAGAAGCTGACAGGAGACATGGGAGGAAGAGGAGAGAGGAAAAGAGAGGGTGATGAGGAGGAGGGGGAGCGAGAGACAGAGAGAGGGAGGCACATGAGCCGAGGAGATGGGGGGAGGAGGAGAGGAGGAGGAGGAGGGAGGAGGGCGGCGTCAGAAGGGGGTACAGGCAGTGAGGGGTCGGGGAGGCTGAGGTGGAGAGTCAGTCAGCTGGAGAAAGAAAAGGTGGAGCTGACGTCCGGCCACAACAAGGAGGTGACTGACTTCTTTAACTAACTGTTTTAATCATGTCTTTATAGATGAGTGTGTGTTTTAAAGTGTGTGTGTGTGTGTGCTCAGCTATGTAGGCTGCAGGCGGAGCTGACCCGGCTGAGGTCATCAGTGGAGCGAGGGAAAGCTCAGAGGGTGGAGCTTCAGTATCAGCTGACTGTGAGTCAGAGAGACGTCGACCAAGTTGCCAAGCTTGGCAGAGACAAACAGGCGCTCGCAGGTACTCAAATCAAACACACCCTGGATGAACCGACAGCTCAAAAGTCTCAGAAATCAACCTCGAATCAAACAGAGTCTACGTCTATGTGCTCTTTATTCTAGAAAACAGTTTTACTGCTGATGAAATGATGTATAGACCTTAACGGTTTCTCTGCCTGCTCGTGTCTCTATCACATGACTCTTTTCCTCCTTCATCTTTTAAAGGTCTAATAAATAACACAGAGCCACACTGGATGTCACCAAACAGCTGTTTGCTATGTAGAGATATAGCGGAGTAATGGTGATCTGTGTGTGTTGTGATCTCGAGCTTCACTGTTCTTTGTTTTTAGTTGCTGCACCGGCCGGACTGTTGCGCAACATTACTGAGTAAATGTGGTTTGTTTTGGTCTGAGATGTTGGTGCTGTGACATCTAGTGGCTGAATGTGGTACTTTAAAAAAAAACATCAAGCTTGAATCAAACGCACCTTCTTAGCTTAAAGGACGGTTTCACAATGTTTCCAGTGTGTCTTAAAACAACAGTTGGATGAGCTGTAATCATTCCTCCTGTTCATACTGGTGATTAAAAGATTCCCTTTAAAAATGTGATGGAGGCCAAAATCCACAGTGTGTCCACACAGTCATTTAAAAGTCTGTGTGAAGCTTCTATTCAGCTTCATCAGTCTGAGTTAGTCACATCAAGTGGATATCTGACACATTTACAGTCTTTTTAGCATCAAATTCCCTCTTTGTGTTTCCTCGGACAGTGTTTCCCTGTTGAACTGCAGGTGGAAGTATAGTAACAAAAAGAGGGACTTGCACTATGAAGGGATCTTCTGGTGGTCGGTACGGACAGGAGGACAGATTAAGACAGATTTGAAAAACCGTGAATCCTTTAATTTCATCCCTTCCTTCACTGAAATATAAAGAACCTTTGTATGTATAAACACTGTGTGCGTGTTTAGCCTCCATTACAGCCTTTATAACAATAAAATATCATCAGTAGTTATAGAGGTAAGATTTTGTTGTCATGTGTTTGTGTGTCAGAGCGAGCAGCGGAGCTCCAGCAGACAGTGCAGGAGCTGCAGAAAGCTCTGGACATCACCCGGAAGGCCAGAGAGGAGGACCAGCATGCTTTGCAGCAGGACGTGGAGGAGCGAGACAAGCTGATTCAGAGCTTCAGCTCTGAGAACCAACGACTGCACCGACTGCTGCAGGTTCGTACTTCAAAACAGTCGCTTGTTTCCACGTCCGGCAGTTACGGAGCGACATTATCATTCATGTGGAGTCGTGTTTCTGTCCACCTGGTGAATGTAAGTCCAATATTCACTCTCTTTTAGCTTCTGTTTTTACTCTCTACCAACTCCTGAGGGAAATATCTGGCTCTTTAGCTGCTAAATGCTCCACTATGTTCACCAGCTAGTCTACAGCTAACTGTGTCTGTTTACTGTTTGGTGCTCAGCAGGTAGTGTACAGTGGTTTTTAAGAGTTTTCCCCTGAAAACAGCTGCCTGCTGCAGCACAAAAAAAGCCAAGGGGAGCTGCAGAGTCACTGATAATTCTCTGTAGGCTCATTGGAGCTTTAAACAGTCTTTTGAAGGTCCAGTACAGGATGAGGTCCTCACTTAAACCAGGAGCAGAAGCCTCTCAAAATTCATAAAATCATCACGACACCTGCTCTCCGTGTTTTCTCTCGTCTTCCAGGATCAGGAGGAGGCTCTGGAGGAGGCGGAGAGGAGGATGACCGAGGTGCAGAAGGAGAGCGAGAAGGAGGCCGAAGTGAACAGACGACAAGCTAACGAACTAAAATACCTGATGGAGAGAGAGGAGCAGAGCAGGAGAGAGAAGGAGGTGAGGAGAAGTGAATAGGAGGAGGGAAAAACAGAAGAAGAGGACGGGACGAGGCGGGTGAAGGTGATGGAGGAAGATAACGGAGGATTGTATTTTCTCTCCAGGTGTCAGATCAGAGGGTGAAGTCTCTGCAGTCGAGCATCGAGGCGGAGCGAGCAGCTCACCTGGAGTCCAAGTTCAACTCTGAGATCATCCAGGTAACACACACACACACACACACACACACACACACACACACACACACTTTTCTTTTCACACAAAGAACAAACAGAAAAGCATCACAGCTGATCCAGAACACTGCTGCTGGAGTCCTAACAATGACAAAGAGTGTTTCAAACCTATAGATGTTGTAGGAATTTGTGCACTCAAATAGCTTCATGATTTTATGAGTTATTATTGTGCAGAACTCCAACATGAAATTATTTGTCCAGCGATATAACTCATATTAGAGAAGGTATAATAAAAGGGAAATAGTCCTCCTTGGTCACCACACAAGGGATGTTATTAATTGTAATTATGATTCTGCAAGGGTATAGGTCTTTCAAGGTTAAGTGACTGAGATGCAAGCACAAGAAAACACAAACAAGTCCACTTTAATTACATACACATGTTCTACTAATACTACAGCTACAAGTACTAAACACTACAACATTTTACAAACAAGACACAAGAGGGAAAGGGAAACTGGTACACAAGGCTATGGCTAGCGAATGATTCGAATGCATGATGCAGAGTTATCTATTGTGCAGCTGGTATGTGAGACCTGACAAATGGATGTGATGACTGTTACCTGAGAAGCAGTGAGTCAAATCAATGGTACAACAGCTTAGTTCTGAATTGCTAATTGAAGTTACAAATCATGAAAGCACCAGGGTTTAAGCAAGGTGATGAAAGTGTTGTAGGACTACTTGCTTGCACCCTGGGGTGGTTTCTTGTGGAGAATGGAGTCCGATGTGCTGGGGTGAGAAGCTGGAGTCTGGATCTTGTAATGATGAGTAAGTCTGCTGGTCCAGAGTTGAAATGTTTCCATTGGAAGAGAGCTCCTGGTTCATGCTCTCCTAGACTTGATCCTCAACTCATGACTCTAGACTTTTGAGGTTTCACCTCCTGTTGTTCTGAGTCACATCTTCAGACTAGCCAAATGCAAGCTTTCCACCGGCATGGCAGAAAGTAAGAAGACGGTAAAAAAGCAAGATGAACCAGCAACAAGCAGCCCAAAAGAGCGGCCTAAAAACAGCACAGACACTGTTTTAAAGTTTTAGTCTGCTCACCCAGAAGGTGCATCCTAGTCAATCCCAGGGGTAGCAGAGTTCTGGGGGAGCAGAGTCAGTCCCCTCCTGTCCATGGACAGACAGGTACAGTTCCTGAATACGGTTACTCCATTAATCAAAGTATTTACAATTTAGCAATTGCACGATTCTTAATTTTGCATCTTTGATAGTAGCTTTAGCTTTCTGAAACTGAACAAGCAGAACGGTACTAAACATGATGATAGTGTTATCACGGATGATGGGATTATTTTAGTTTTACATTTCTTGGCTTAAAGGCAGTGGAATAAAAGTCTAACTAAAGTAAATAACAACACATATTGTGATATACACACATATCAACATACAACAATAACTGTCCTTAGACAAAATCTAAAACTATATTTGTAAGTCCAAGTGTTTTACAGTCCTCTGTTCTTCTTGACCTGACTGCAAAGGGCAGGGGTCCATGCCATTTGAGGGTGTGTGTGTGTGTGTCGAAATGAATATGTGTTAATAAACCTTTTAAATGTTAATCTGTCTCTGATCATGTGACCTGTCAGCTGCGGGTTCGGGACCTGGAGGCGGCGGTGGCGGTGGAGCGGTCCGGCCACCAGGAGGCGCAGTGCAGCCTGGAGCTGCTGAGAGCTCAGTTCAGAGAGGTGGAGCGAGCATACAGCCTGGAGAGAGAGAGGAGCGGCAGCACTGAGCGCGCTCAGGAGCGGTGAGGTCACGGCGAGAAAACAATCAAACGACTGTTGTTAAAGTTTGTTTAGTTTGTTCCTCTTCACACACACACAATATTAACAATAGTTCATATTAATATTATAGTAACACAATAATATTCTAATAATTATTAAATCACTTGAAAGACTAAACACTTTATTTATAGTTTGATATAAATTATTTATTTTTACAAATTAAAATTAGCGATTTTGAAGGCACCATTTTGTTTGTATTATTAATATTACGTAAACAAAACAATCCCAACTCAAAGTCCACTTACTTGCTTTTTCCAGAGCTGATGAAGACTGTGTAATATGGTTGAAAGCTCCAGAAAACACAAGTACTGTAAGTGGACGTTTCAGGAAGTTGGATTGTTTGTCGGCCCAGAGTGAACTTTGATGTTTAACTAGAATTAATTTAATCACTTAATCAAATTATTTATTTTATTTAATTAACATTTTAATAAAAATATTTACGCTTTTATTTTGATATGTAATATTTAATATAACTTGAACTATTATCACCTTTTTTTTTTTTTTACAATATATATATATACTTTAATATTGAATATTACATATTATAGTGACAGCAACAATTAAAATAATTATTTAAAAGTTATATCTAAATTTTTTATTATTCAGTTAGATTCTTTATCACCCGAGTGTGTCTGTGTGTTTAATTTTTATTTAATTTTTATTTTAATTATTTATTTATTTTTATTATATTTATGTATATTGTTTCTATGCTCTGGTTTAAGTTTTCAAAATAACATAAATAAAAATATGTGAATTAGATCATATGAATAAATTACAAAAAATGTCATTTTGAAATAAAAGCAGACTTTTGAAAAAAGGAAGTCAAATTAAAATAAAATATAAAAAGTCTCTAATTTAATAAAGATAAATGTTAAGATAATAATGATAAAATATCAATTTCATAACAATGATTTGATTTTTAATAATTTTCTAAATTATGTCACAAATGATTGTTTCATTTTATATTTTTTTACACATTTTATTCATGTGATTATTTCCACTTTATTATTATCCTGAAGGAAACCTCTCACACACACATACACACACACACACACATACACACACACACACACACACGCTGATATCAATGTGCAGCAGCAATAAACAATCAAGGACATAAAAAATAATAAATACAAAAAGTGTATGTATATATAAATTATAATTAAAATCACGTATTTAAAATCAAATCAAATAAATATATGTGATATAGCAGATCGACATCATCCAACACGTTTATACTCATCACTATTTCTTTATTAATATTGTTCATAACAGTTTGTGTGACTTCATACATGAACATATTTGTGTGTTCAGGTTGCATAAAGAGTTCGAGCAGTGCAAGTCTGACCTGAGCGTTGCCTTGGAAACCGAGAGGAAGACGACCTCTGACCTCACGGAACAGCTGGAGGAGGAGAAGAGACGACACGCCGACACACACTCACAGCTGGAGCAGGTCTCACACACACACACACATATGATATATAAAAACTCTGTTCATTTGAGTGAACTAACCCTTTAATCTTCATTTCTTCTTCTGTGTTTAGGTTGCTAAGAGACAGTCTGACACCGAGGAGACGTTTGTGAGCTGTGTGACGCAGATCAGAGAAACTCTCCAACAACACGGCAGCAGCGGTAAACACTCAACACACAACACAACAACAAACAGCTGCAGCACTTTCAGAAGCTTTAACATGTGTGTGTGTGTGTGTGTGTTTGTTTGTAGGCTGTAGTCCCGCTGCAAAGCATCATGGGAACGAGAGTCTTCCCGCTGAAGTCCTGCAGCTGTTGAAGACGACACTCGGCGTTCACCGACACAGACTGGAAGAGACCGACAAACAGGTGAAACACACGCTCTCCGCTCATCACGCGGGCGTTTTAGTTCATTATTGTTTTATAAATCTCTGCTGCGTTTCCACGGCAGGTTCAGGATCTGCTGCTTGCGTCAGAGAGACTGGAGGAGGAGAACCAGAGTCTGAAACGGCTGACCTCAGATCAGAGCAGACAGATCGAGGTATATCTTTGTCCCGGACCGGAGTTCATCCTCAGAGCAGGAAATCACAGATATTACATCAGCTGAGAGATGTTTTATGAAAGCTTGATGAGAATAAGAGAAAGAACAGTGACGTGCTCGTACAGATACTGCCGATGAATCTCAGCTTCATTACAACAGGTCAAATATTTTTATAAGGTCTTAAATATTATTACTTATTCAGTCTGGAGAGGCTGTTCACATTTCCCACATCATCACAGAAATAATAACGTTTAGTCTCACGGAGGGAACTTAAGTTAACAGGAGGTGTAATTACAGGACAGTGGAAGAGAAGATGTCACACAGCGGTGACCATAGCAACGTGTAATATATGCAAGATGCTGCAATATTATGGTGGTTGAATGGGGCTGATTTCACATAGCTGAGTCACATTTTTTAAATATATACCGCCAACTATTTCTGTCACCGTCATTACTGTGATTGCGGTTCAGCCACGAGGGCGGAGCTTTCTACGGGTCACACAGAGCAGCAGGCTCCTGTCCGTCAACCTCTAGCTGCTCTGGACATGACTTTCTATATTAACGTTATTTGTAAACGCGTGTTTAGTCGTAACGTTCGGTAAGAGAGAGTCCAAACTTCTTCTCTGGTGAGCTTCAGCCGCAGCCTGTTAGAGTTCAGTGTAAGTGTTTTTAGAAATGAATTAACATGCAGCAGATAAAACTCTTCTTGCGCTCCAGAAATCAATCGATCAATTTCATCCATCCATTTCATCCACACACACAGTTTCATTCAGAAACTGTGTGTGTAGAATCTACGAGACACTGAGCTGCATTTAAAGTGATTCCCTACTCAACTGTCTTAAACTTTGAACGACCTGCTTTTGTTTCCAGATGTTATTTCTTAAACTGCAACACACAGACATCTCTCCCACCTGCTACTTTATTTGACTTAATAGACACATACATTTATTGTTTTTATCCATGTGAGTAGCTTCGTTTACAGTCTGAAGGCTGGATGGTGTTTATATATCTATGTAAGAGAACTACAACACATCATAGTTTCTTCTTCGTGGGTCCGAGTGTCGTAAAACAGCGACGTCTCACTCCGTCCTCCTTACTGACAGGAAGAGTCTCATCTACCGTCGTTCGCTGTGTCTCGTTTCTCTCCAGGAGTCTCAGCAGGCGTCGGTCAAACTACAGGAGGAAACGGCTCGGCTGCGCCAGGAGAGCTCCGATTGGTCGACGCAAAGCCGAGGTCTGCAGGCCGAGCTGGAGAAGGAGAGGGAGGAGAGGGAGAGAGAGAAGGAGAGAGAGAGGGAGGAGAGGGAGAGAGAGAGGGAGAAAGAGAGGGAGGAGAGGGAGAAAGAGAAGGAGAGAGAGAAGGAGGAGAGGATGGCAGAAGTCCAGAAGATGACCGACCTCTATCAGGAAGAGTCAAAGGTGCTCATAGACAATTATTCATCTCGTTCTCTTTGTCCTGGTCTTTTTCAGGTGTCTCTCTACCTTCTCTCCATACTCATTCCCTCTTTTTCTTCCCTTTCTCTTGATTCCTTTCTCTCAGTCAAATGAAGGTTTTCATTCTTTCATTATTTCAGTCCGTCCTCGCTGTCCTGATGTTCTTCAGAGCAGCATGATGTCATTATGTTGGAAACATTTAATTAAACTGTTTATGATGCTGAGTAGATCCTATAAAACTACATCACACTGAGCCTCTGTGTGTGTGTGTGTGTGTGTGTGTGTGTGTGCGTGTGTGCGTGTGTGCGTGTGTGTGTGTGTGTCTCAGGTCCGTCTGTCCTTCCTCTACTGTCTGTACCAGCGTCTCCTCGCCGGCTGCGTCCTCCTCGATCAGCCCCAGAGCCTCCTGGGTAATTTTACCTGGAAGGAGCTGTGTGACGTCATCAACGAGCAGGTGGACCAGCTGACCTCTGACCTCCGGAAGGCCAACAACAAGGTGAACAGTTTCTACACACTAAATGTTTTAGCAGTCCGTATAGAGAATACAAACAGGAAATGATATAAAACTTTCATCAAGCTGAGGCAGCAACATAAAGATTTAATAGTAATTTGTTGTTTTTTTTACCACCATTCACGATTACTTGTTTCCATTTATTTTGTGGATTGGTTTGTTTACATCCAGTTTGTTACTTTTACACCACATATAGAAAACCTGCTCAGAAGAACAAATGTGTAATCTGGACGTGTGTGTGTGTGTGTTGCTGTTATTGGGGAACAACAGTGACGTCACACCCAGTGCTGTTTAAAATTCATGTAAATGTGTTTTTTAATTTATTGTTGTTATTTGTATATCTACATATAATATGAGCTTTATTTGAGATTTTTTATGTCACTAGTGGGAACGATCGAAGAGAAGAAAGTTGTCTCTGCGTGTTTCATCTAACAGGAGTTTTCTGGCGTCGCTCTCTCTCTCTCTCTGTGTGTGTGTGTAGATCGCTCACCTGCAGAGTGTGTGCGAGCAGAAGAGCGCGTGCGTGCGCGAGCTGCAGCGCAGTCAGCAGTGTGTGTTGTCTCGTCTGGAGGAGAGCGTGAGGAGGAGGGAGGAGGCCTGGAGCAGCCAACACACACACGCTGTGACACAGCTGCAGAACGAGCTGCAGGTAACACACACACACACACACACACACACACACACTTACACAGGTCCCTCGGGTGTTTCTGAGCTGCCGTCAGTCGTCTCCCTCCAGCGACGGAGAGCTGAATCAGCAGGAGGAGCTGAGGAGGTTTGAATAGATGTGAAGATGAAGAAGGAAGTTTTTTTTTCGGTCGACTGTCCCCGATAAGTGATGAGATGACAGATAACAAAATCATCACTTCACTTCCAACTTCACTGTCCCCAAGAGGAGCAGACGGCTCACTTTACAGCAAAACTCCCAGATTTATCGAGTTAACGAGTTTAACGAGTCACACTGACTAAACCAGAACTGCAAACAATCCAATAATAATGATAATATAATAATATCTTTACTGTTGAAACATGAACTAATCTCTGCAGCGTCGGTTTTGTAAACCAGTCGGTCAAATCTGAATATTTTCTACGTGTCTCTGGAAGAGATCAGTTAAATGATCCAACAGTGATCTTCATGTTCCTGCATCCATCTTTGTATCTTTGCCTTTTTTTCTATGAATATGTGAACATATGTGCTAAATGTTGTAGGTTTTGGTCGACTGTTATTAATAGTCTTCACATGTTTATTATCGTCCTCGGTCCACAATTTATAACAAAAGTGTGTTTATAATTCAGTGTATAGTTTTCACTTTATATGATGCTTATTTGTTATTTGTGTTTTCATATTTGTGTAATATTTATATTTATTTAATTAAAATAATCCTCCACAGATTTATCATTTCTCTCCTGTAAGATTGTCGGTTTTATTTTGTTTTGTTTTGTTTTTTTTAAAAGGAAATTTGAAAAAAAAAAGGATGAAAACTGATGCAGCAGAACCAGAGATATCATCTTTTTTATTCCACATATTGTTCTCGTCAAAACCTGACGCCTACATTACCCACAATGCAACTCAATCACTTCAAACTCGCGGTCTTCAGCCCCAACAGACGCTGACTCAAGTGACATCACTGGAGACACAAAAGACTTTAAACTACTTTTCACACAGAGACACGTGGCTGAGATCTCTGGTTCTCGTTCTGCATCGATCTTCTGATCCTCTCTGTCTTTAAAACTGTCCGTCGTGAGTCCAACAGCGTTGTGAAGCGTTAAATCAGGACTGGAACGGGTTCATTTTGGTGGTTTATGATTCTAGATTCAGTTTTGGCTTCAAACTCCTCAAAGAACAACATACAGACTGTAGAATATCAGGCTCCATAATAACATTCATGCTCTCTTCTTCTTCTCTCTTTCAGCTGTGTCGCTCTCAGTGCGAATCTCTCCGTGACCACGTCTCCTCCCTGGAGCGTCACCGTTCCTCTCTGACCTCTGACCTCTCCCGCCTCCAGAGCCTCCTCTCCCGAGGCCGCAGGGAGTCTGCCTCCTTCCTGTCGGCGTGCGCCCTGCTAGCCGGAGCGTTGGCTCACACTCACCAGCGTCTGCAAGAGCTCTGCGAGCAGAAGAGACTCTTGTCCAGGCGCCTGGCGGAGAGGGAGGAGCTGGAGGAGGAGGTGAGGAGGCTGGCCGGCGCTCTGGGAGGTGAGGAGGGAGGCGAGGAGGAGAAGGAGGAAAGAGGACGGAGGAGGAGGAGGAGGAGGGCGGTGAGGCGGTGGAGGAGGAGTGTGTGTGTGGTGTTGGCGGTGAGGAGGTGGCGTGCGTTTGCCAACAAGACGGCGGTGTTATTTCGGCTGGAGAGAGGCGATGGCGGTCCGGCTGTGTGTGTCTGCGTCTGTGGAAATAAAGCTACGGCAACACAGAAGGGACAAGATGTACCGAGCAGAGGTAGGTGGACAGTTTGCATACCGAGTCAGTATGAAATAGATGATAAATATGATGCTGTTATTAGTTTCTAATCAAACTAACGTGACCAAACTGATGAAGGAACATGTGACCCAGTGCAGCGGTGACAAGAACAACAACGGAGGAATAAGATACATCAGGCTTTGATACAACACAACACTTGTTAGTAGATCAGTTTATTGTTGGTTTGGATCCAAACATGAGATTTGTTTACAAGAAGAAAAATCTAGTTACAGAAGTCACATGAGAGGCTGGAAGTCTCATAATTCCACAAATTATAATATAAAACGCAAATTTTCTCTTTGGTTTTACAAATTTATTCCCGATAATCTGACAAATGATATTCAGAAAGTTATGATACTGTTCTGTAGAGTAATCACTGAAGATCCCCAAAGAGCTGCGGGTTAGGGTTAGAGGTTAGAATTAGGGTTAGGGTTGGGGGTTAGAATTAGGGTTAGGATTAGGGTTAGGATTAGGGTTATAGGTTAGAATTAGGGTTAGGGTTAGGGGTTAGAATTAGGGTTAGGGTTAGGATTAGGGTTAGGGGTTAGTATTAGGGTTAGGATGAGGGTTAGGGGTTAGAATTAGGGTTAGGGGTTAGAATTAGGGTTAGGGGTTAGAATTAGGGTTAGGATGAGGGTTAGGGGTTAGAATTAGGGTTAGGGGTTAGTATTAGGGTTAGAATTAGGGTTAGGGGTTAGTATTAGGGTTAGGGGTTAGAATTAGGGTTAGGATGAGGGTTAGGGGTTAGAATTAGGGTTAGGGGTTAGTATTAGGGTTAGGATGAGGGTTAGGGGTTAGAATTAGGGTTAGGGGTTAGTATTAGGGTTAGAATTAGGGTTAGGGGTTAGTATTAGGGTTAGGGGTTAGAATTAGGGTTAGGGGTTAATATTAGGGTTAGGGGTTAGAATTAGAATTAGGGTTTGGGGTTAGGGTTATAGGGTTAGGGGTTAGAATTAGGGTTGGGGTTAGAATTAGGGTTAGGGGTTAATATTAGGGTTAGGGGTTAGTATTAGGGTTAGGATTAGGGTTAGGGGTTAGAATTAGGGTTAGGGGTTAGAATTAGGGTTAGGGGTTGATATTAGGGTTAGGGGTTAGTATTAGGGTTAGGGGTTAGAATTAGGGTTAGGGGTTGATATTAGGGTTAGGATGAGGGTTAGGGGTTAATATTAGGGTTAGGGGTTAGTATTAGGGTTAGGATTAGGGTTAGGGGTTAGAATTAGAATTAGGGTTTGGGGTTAGGGTTATAGGGTTAGGGTAGTCCATTGATCAGTTAGTTGATCAACAGAAACTGAATCACCAGGTATTTTGATAATCAATCATTTTGAGTCATTGTTTTAAAGAAAAAATACTAAAATAATCTGGTTTCTTTCTTAAATGTGAATGTTTTCTAGTTGTTTAAGTCTTCTGTGACAGCAGAGTGAATATCTTTTGGTTGTAGACAAAACAAAACATTTTAAGCTGCATGTTGGGTTTTAGGAAACAGTGATCAACATTTTCACCATTTAATGGACCAACAACTAATCGATTAATCAAGAATCAACAGATTAATGGATAATGAAAATCATCAGTAGTTGCAGCTCTAATGTGACTTTTCATTTTGCCTAAAATAAAAATTTAGGCCCCAAAAAATGTCCACAAATTATGAGACGTTCTTATTACAGAATAAAACACGTTTTGTTTTTAGATTTTTCTTCCAGATAATCTGACAAATATAAAGTTGATTCTCGTCAGAGTTCAGTATGTGTGAAACTGTTCTTTCTACCTCAATAACTGAAGATCCTCATGCTGCTAAAAAGTCCCTTTATTTAAATTAAAAACAAGTCGTTTAGTGTTTTATTTGTTAATTAGATTAATTGACTCAAATATAACAGTTTGAATTTGTTTTCCAGATAAAGACGATGATGGTGATGAAGGTCGTGAGGGTGTGTGTGCTCGCTGGCTTCGCTCCAAACGTCTCTCCTCCGCCATTCTGTCCTCCATGTCTGAGCTGCAGGGGGCGCTAGCACACACTGGTAACCACACACACACACACACACACACACACACATAAAAAGTCCGACTTCAAGTCATCATCTAAGTGTCTTTCTCTTTCTCTTTCTAGGCTCCTCCCCTTCAGACGTGATGTCAGCAGCTCGTTCTGGTTTGTCCCGCCTCCTGGATCACCTTCTCAACCAATCAGACGCAGCGTCCCGTCTGTCTCGCAGCGGAGCGGACGAGGACACGCTGACGGGTCGGCTGAGACTCGGCCTGAACAGACTGACGCCTCCGCAGACCAACATGAAGGTCACTAAACACACGTTCATTACGCTCCGAACATACTCAAAGTGGCCCAGAATCATCTATATTATATTATTAGATTATAACTGATGCATTAATGTGTAAGCATCACTTTAATGATGCAGATAAATATAAGGCTTGTTGTAACTACTTAATATACGGCTGGGCAGCTGAATCATAATGAAGCTCTGGTGTTTGAGTCTGTGTGAATATTTTAGTAATAATGTGTCTGATGGAGGCAGCAGGAGTTTTAATACCAGCAGTACAAACATTAACAGTAATAACTGTAACAGTCACTTAACTCATATTTTCAAGAACAAGTTACAATAAAATATAAATAAGATTAAAGTTAAAGATAACATATTTTAATGTAATCGATGTAAACGAGTATAAAGGTCGTTCTACAATGGAGGGGCTCTGACTTCAGATGTTGTTATTATGTTATATGTTATTATATTATTATATTAGTATCAGTGTATATTAATGTGACTGCTCCCGTCAGGCTCTGGTGTCCAGCCTGCAGCAGCACTTCCTGCTCTTCAGCCAACGGCTGCACTCGGCTGAGGTGGAGAGGCGGAGCCTGAGGCTGGAGGTGTCCAATCTGAAGAGAGCAGGACGGCGGGAGAAAGAGGTGCGAACACACACACACACACACTCACACACACACACACACACACACACGCACAGGATCATACAGTAAAGCTTCATTCAGATGGTAATCTAACTCATTGTTCTCTGAGTCATAACTCAGTAAAATCTGAACAAACAGACATGAAACTCATATTGATATCATTCAATGTGACTTACACATCCTGAGGATCATTATCTCTGATGTTCATCACCAATAAACCTCCATAAATCCACTTAGAAACCAGAGAAAAGAGACGTTCAGAACTTTGTGGAGAATCATCACATTTCTAAGTTTTCTTCAGTATCACAGTGATGCTGTGATAGTCGTCTGTACATCATGTTACACTGCAAACAGGAGCTGCTAACAGATGATTCATGTGACTTTTAATGGAGACTATTTGACAAAATCTAAATAAATATGTTGAAAAAAACAGGTCTGAAAGAGAACAGCGGCACCTGCCTGTAGCTGACATCACAACAGCTCATTTAATGAGCTTTTCTGTCGTTTGTCGGTTCTCAAACAGGCCGATATGTTGGTGTTAGCATGTTTCCATCTGTCAGATTAGCAAAAAAATGTTTGTAGTAGAAGGAAGAAACTCAGAGATCCACTTTAAAATACAAGGACGTCACTCTGGATGGGATTTAAACTCTGTGTGTGTGTGTGTGTGTGTGTGTGTGTGTGTCTGCAGGTCCCAGCCGAGCGTTTCCACAGCGTTTGTTCGGAGCTCCGTCAGGCTCTGAGCAGAGAGCAGGAAGCACAGACGCTCATTCAGGAACAGTCGGCTCAGCTGCAAACACTGCAGCTCCGAGTCAACACACACTCCACTGAGCAGACGGACACACAACACACACTCAGCCAGACCGCACAGGTACACACACACACACACACACACACACACACACACACACACACACACACACACACACTCAGCCAGCCACAAGTATTTAGAGGTTAAATACAGTCTTGGTTGTTTCTTCTTGTTCAAAGGCTTTATTTGAAATGTAGAAAATCCCCAGTCATTATAGAGGAGGCAGGTTGAGAGTATTTCTGCGTTCACACATATGAAACTTAGTATATTAACCCATTTTAACCCATGCTACCTTGAACCTTTTGCCACCAAGTGACGTCAAAAGAATCACTCTCATTCTCAAAGGCATAGGTTCGGTGTGCTTTACACTTCCTGAAGATATCAATACCTCCAATAAACGTCCAGAAAATCTGCACAGAAATCACAGAAGAAGAAAAAAAAATGCTCCTTATTACAGCAGAACTTTCCTGAGAATCATCATAGAGACTATTTGACTAAATATAAACAAATAAAAGCTTCAAGCTGCAGCCTATAAATGACTCACTGAATCCATGGCACCCAAAGCATCATGGGAGCTGTAGTTCCAAACGTACAAAGTAACAACTCTCTCTCTCTTCAGTGTCTGTCGGAGGCTCGACGGGAGGTGAGTCGGAAAGAGCGCTCGCTGAGGACTCTGGGTAAGCACCTGTCGGGGGTTCAGAGGGAGAGGAAGCAGCTGGAGGAGAGACTGCAGCAAGCCGAGGACGAGCTGAGGGACGCCGCCAGGTAACACACACACACACACATCTACACACCCGACGCCGCAGACACTAAAGGGGCAGTCTGTCAAAAAATAATCATCATTTCAGCTCAGGTTTATAACAGAAAGACTGCGTTACAATCTGAAGATGTGGGTGTGAGTGTTTCTGGAGGTTGACCCACACTAGAGACTAACTGTCAGCATATCTCTGTCTTTGTAAAGTACGCTCTGATTGGTTGACTGTTTACAACTTTTTATCTTGTAATGACAATAATTCCAGCATGAAATCAACGCAGACGTCTGCTGTAATTTCACTGTTTTTTTCTTGTTTTGTTGCATTAATTACTTTAATCTTGGCAACAAAACAATAAAAACATGATTTACAGAGTCCTGCCACTAAATACGTATTAATATTTATTTCTTTATTTCCTTCCTAGACGTAAAGATTGTCTGATCGGCTACATGAACGCTGCAGAGAGGAGCTACAAGGAGGTGAACACACATATATATGTTTATATATTTACACACACACATTTAAAGACATCTGTAACACAACATGTGATCTTCAGGTCAGAGAAAGTCTCGTCCAATCACGTCACTCGCTGTCAGCTCAGCCCCGCCCCCTGCCGTTGCCCCAGGAACACCTGGAGACAACTGGAGCAGAGAGCATCATGGGAGCTCCTGAGGTGGCGGCGTGTCAGGTGACAGTGATTCTGTTGCTCTTTTTTTTAAATCAACCTCCTCAAATCTCTTTCTTTCTTTTTTCTTTCTTTCATCCGTTCACTCAGTTCATTCGTTCATCTCTCTCTTCCTCTCTGCAGACTCTTCTCTCCACCTTCGCTCAGCTCTATCAGACCTGCAGCTCCCGGATCGTCCGGTTGGAGCAGGAAGTCTCCGCCCACCGCAGTCATGTGACCGCGCTGCGCAGCGAGCTGCAGGACGCCTGTCTCCGTGACAACCTCGCCTACGTCCCTGTGAGATGCGCCGTGTTTTTCCTCAATATCATTTAAATGTATTTATTTATTTTTCTATTTAAAATAAAAAAATCTTTGTCTGTGTTTCAGGTGGATGAGTTTCCTGAAACGCCCCCGTCCGCTGATGTAGACGCTCCTCAACCCGTTCCCCTCTCTGATTTGTTGAAGGAGCCGCCTGTCAGTTTAAAGATAAACCCCGCCCCTTCCTCTCCACTCCACAAACCCACCAGGACCAAAATGAAGGAGAAGAAAGCCGTGAAGAAGAGCAGAGGACACGTGAAGAGCGGAGGGAGGAAGTAGACGGACAGTTTGTGCTGTCGGGACTTTTTTCTGATGATTGTAAAAACTACAAACTGCAGAGAAGGATCAGTTTCAAGATGTTTTTGTTTTGGAAAGTTGTGAAAACTCTTCAACTTGACATGAAACACAAGAGAAGTCCTCCATCAGCAAACATCCAACATCAAAACTTTTATTTATACGAGTTATCAGCTGTAGAGAAGAATCAGAGTTTTATATAATGTAGGTTTTTTCAACATGTTTTTTTCTTTTCCTTTTTATGTTTCACACACACACACACACACACACACACACACACACACACACACACACACACACACACAGCTGGTTGGTGACAGACGTCTGAAGGCCATATGGTCGTCTGTTATGACAGGGACTGTGTGTGTGTGTGTGTGTGTGTGACAGATCAGCAGCTGGTTACTGTATGAGTTGAGTTTACCTTCAGTAAAACATTTCTGCTCTTTTACCTTTAAACTTTGCCTGAGTTTGTTTCAAAATATTTAAAGGTAAAGTCAGAGAATTTAATCCAGCACACTTTTTGTCAAATTCAGCAAAATATCTCCTCACGGTCAGCTAGTTATAAAAAAAAATCCAGGGTTCATACACAGCGCTGGCTCTGTAGATGACAGTCAGCAGTCAGCAGGGGGCGTCGGTGGTGCTCATGTACAGGACAGGAGGAAGTCATCGGAGCGGCTGTCTGTGTGAGGACATGACAGTCTCCCGTCTCCAGCAGCCGTTGAATGGTGGGAGTGCTGGTGGACTGGAGAGAGAGAGAGAGGTCGTGGCTAAATCATATAGGAAGTGTTTTCTCAGGGAACAGATACGCTTCCATTTTATTAAATGTATCAATCCACACTGAATCCCAGACAGTCTCACGGAGACCTCCTGTGTTTTTTAACACTGTGAGTCTGAGTCTGTTCTGTTTTTTTCCTGTTTAGTGAAGCGTAATCTGAGCAGGCAGATGTTTAAATCCCACTTTGTATTTGTTTTCAACTTATAAACCATACCAACAAATTTGGGGTTCAGTATCTTGTCCAAGGACACTCGGACTACATGCAGACTGGAGGAGCCGGGGATCGAACCACCGACCTTCTGATTAGTTGACGACCTGCTCTACCTCCTGAGCCACAGCCGCCCCAATAAGTTTTTTTTTTATGTGTTTGAGACGTTCATCTATAAACTACTGTGAAACAGTGTGACAGTGGATTTTACTGCAAGAAGCTGTTTCATCCTTTTTTGTGGCGTTTCAGTCAGCAGCAACACGGTCACTACTGTCAGAAAACTTTTTTTTTTTAAATTTATTTATACGTTTGAGTTAATTTATTGTTTTTTAATTAATATTAATATTGGATGAATTAATCATTTTAATTGGTTAATACATGCATAATAAATAAATAATTGTAGATCATATTGTCTCTGCTGCTTTTCCATCATACATTCATACTTTACATCAAACTGCATTTCATGTGGTGTTAAACCTGTAGAAACCCTGTATTTGGCAGATGAATGTAGTACAGCTGAAAGGTTTGAAGCACTAATATTGATTTTCTATACACACAATGACTTAAATGAATAAATGACTGCAGCTCTCAGTGCGGTTACATGATTCTGAAAATACCAACGCTAGCTGAACGTTACTGGGAAATGTAGTTTAACTAGTAACAAACTCCCCAAGTTTACAAAGAAATAAATGACAAGGAAGCAAAACACACATCAGATATTCTGAATTTGAATATTTCCTGTATATTAAAACAGTGGTTTTAATATGAGTGAGTCTACCTGGGACCCTCTTCATATGTTTCATTGTCTGCCAGTTAAACTAAAGAGAACTTATTTTGCGTTATTTGAATAACTTTTAAAGGCTTGAGATAAAATACGGTAATTCACAAGCAATAGAGTAAAAAAATAGGGGAAAGATTGAAAAAAAAAACATTTTGTGTGTCAGAAATGTTTTTTTCTGTGTCCTAGTTAGTTTTAGCAAGGTGTACCCAATAAAATGACAACTGAGTGTAAATGAAAGTGTGTTGAACTGAGCCTGAATTGAGGAGTGTTATCAGGGACGATGGTGCAAGAAATGTAGAAATGTGGAACGACAAAAGTGAGAAAAGTTTTCAGTCATTTGAAGAAAAACAGAAATGTTTCTACTGCTGAATCAGCTGTGTGAAACCCTCCGGCAGCATGTGTGTGTCCGTCTGTGTCTCTGTGGATTTCTATTAATGTGTGAACACTAACACGCCCTCAGGCTTCATAAACGTCTTTTTATGAAGCGACTCCAGCTGCTGTCACACTCACACACAGTTGTGCTGATTCAGCCGAACAGGAATCTCCTTTTTCCTCTGGAGATGTTTGTCATTTTTTTATTTTCTGTCTCCCTCTGAGACACACCTACGGAAGCCAAGAGCGGCCATGCTTGCATTTTTTTTTAATGCCATTATCTCGAGATCATGAGTTAATTATCTTTTATTATCTCAAGATAAGAGTATACATTATTATTAGCATCACCTTTATATCATGGCCAAATGGCAGGTTAATTAATTCCTGGTCATAATATGATGGGATGTTTCAATTAGAAGAGGTACCAAACAATACCTTTCAAGCATTTTCATTTTGTTAGACTTAATTTAAGAAAGGAAGGTGGGGTGCAGAGAGGGAATAAAAACCAACATATGACTATGATTTGAACCCACCTGAAGGCTTCTTGTGCTTGATCTAAATGGCTGAGCTATCCATGTGAGGGAGACATGGAGAGAAGATAGGAATGAACAAATGAGAATGAGCTCCACTCGTGTTGAATCTCGTGATAAATTATCTCATTATCTTGAGAAATCGGCCTTTTGTTTTCTAGAGATCACAAGATAAATTAACTGGTGATGACTTGAGATAAAGGCATTAAAAAACAATTGCAAGTACGGCCGTTCTCGGCTTCCATAAACACCGGTTCCACACTTCCCTTCCTACCTTTTTGGGGTTTTTTACCTCACATTTTGACCTGTAACTTTGATAATGCATCTTTTTCTCTCAGTTTTCTGCTTCACTTTAAATACAGAACGCTGGTGTTGTGTTGTACACTGGATGGAGATACAGAGCTTTTCAAAATCGCTGACATTATTTTCAGGCGATGAAAGCCACATTTGCGTTTCCTCAGGCTCTTTTTTTTTTTGCAGCCACTCGCACAATCGAGACTCCCCAAATTTTGTTTGTTTTGTGGACGACAGAGTGATGAAAACCATGCATGTGGATGGAGAACTTTGTGGTGTCGTCTTCGTTTCACGGCATCCTGACAGTAACTGGTGTGACTTGTGGGAGCAATTAAAGTTCCTTTCTTCATCTGTTGACTCTCCTGTCATTCGCTTTCAATGGAGTGGCTAGCTTAGCTTAGCATCGCAGACAAGAGCGCTGACTCTGGTGTTTCCTTTTAGTCCCCTGACACTCACAGAGTTTATTCAACAGGAGACGTCCAGTGTTGCGGTCAGGGTTTGTCCCGCTCTCACACGACAGATTAAGTTTAATTCCTGATGAACCGGCAGCTTCTCTTATAGAAAACCAGATCCCACATCCTGGTGGAAGTGACAAATCTGAAGCAGGCCGAGAAGTGATGAATTCCCTCTGAGGATAAAACACTTAATCCCAGAACAAAGAAGAGCTTGAGCACTCAGCGACATAACAGCATCACAGACTGTTTCTGCCTCTGGCTCTGCATTTCAAAGTGACCAGTAACAACATCAAGTCTTCATGAAGTGAGAAACAGAAATCAAATGTAGAGGCAGATGGTCACCAAACTATGGCCACTTATTCCCCAAAACTATATACATATAGTATTTATGGCACCTGACAAGTACATTATACTCATCCAAGGCTATACAGTCTAATAATATATACTACAAATACAATGTGAACCTGTGGCTGCACAAAAAAAAACATTGATATTGGACAATTCTCCAAAATCCCAGACTATATTCAATGACAATGTTTTTTATGTCCAAAGCCAACATTTTAAAGTTCAACTGGAATTAAACTGCTTTTTTGTCTCCTACAACAACATAATCTGCTCTGTAAATCACTTGTCATGTGTTCCCCTTTGGGAAAAAAATCAGAAAACAAAAGGAAGAAAATTAAATGTTAAATTCTTTGATTTCAGGATGACGCCCCCTAGTTTTACATTATTGCCATTAAATACCATTCCATCACCTCCTTATGTAGCTGGAGTCCTTCTTTACATACAGCAAATGCAAGATTTGTTTTGATGTCTTATCTTCATAAAGCGATAATGTGTCATTCTATCATCGGCAGAGCAGACGGTCACACTGAGCCTGATAGCATCCTGCTACACAACACAAGAGCCACAGACTCTGAACAACAACCACATTAGCTCTCCTGCTTTCCCCCTTATCTAACTTACAAACATGAACACGTCTTGTCCTGCACCTTAGCTTGTTGAACAAGCCACCAAACAAACTTTCACAGGGAAAAGCGCACCGCTAACATCAGGCTACATCAGTTAGCAGGCTAGGTAGCTAATTAGCTGCTCAGCTACAGCACATTAAACAGCATGTAAACATACCTGCAAATGTCACTTCAGACTCGTTAGATGCTGGTTCTCTTCAACACCACTGCTAACAACACAGTCTGTCGATGATGTAGCTACAGCAATAAGTTTACTTTGTCTTTGTTCTGTGTGGTGTACCACTGGTAGGCTGCCAGCTGTTGTCAATCAAACACACAGAAAACTGTTGAAAACACACAGACAGCGCATGTGATCAGGTCTTCATTTACTCTACAGTCACTCCAGCACAGCTCAGATGTCAGGCAAATGTATGAAAAAAAACTTTACTCAAAATATTCAGTTACAGAGTTACAAAGATGGATGTTGCTGGCAGTAAAGTGACACAACAAACTTAAAGCAGTGACTTCATATTATAAATGCTCAGCTTCTCTCACATTCACTACTGTCACTGTAAACTGTCTCTGATGTGTCCAGCTCAGAAGTGATGTTCGGTGGTGACCGCCATGATGCCATCATATTCCTCAGCCAATCCCTCTGCAGTCTGGTTGGGCAGGGGTATTGCCATGGAGACGGGTAGGTCATTTCCTGTTGTGTGAGGAGTTAGAGATAAAAAGTTTGAACTGACTGACAGAAGCAAAGATCTGTTGAAAATAACATATAATCAACACGTAATAACTGTAATACTGTTCACTGATAGAAATACTGTGCAACACATGATTGATTGTTTGATTGATTAAATGATTGATTGATTGATAGTTGCTGAGTGTCTGTAAGGTGAGTGAATGATTCAGAGTTACCTGTGGGCCTATGTCGATATAATGACACCATGATGAGAGTGGAGATGAAGTACGGACAGAACACCATTAGGTGGTAGGCCAGTATGAAGACAAGCTGGAGGGGAGCTGAGGCAGGGGGTGGGGCTGTGGTTGTAGGTTTACCTACAGAAGAGAAGAAGAATCCCACCTGGGGTCCGTTTCACAAAGCAGGTTTAGTGAAAACTCAGAGTTTGTTAACCCTGAAATGAGGGAAACTCTGAGTTTTCCGTTTCAAAAAGGGAGGTAACTCAAACCAGAGAAAGAGGGATAACTCTAGCCTGTTTCAGAGAGAGGGGTAACTTAAACTCTCGGTCAGTTACCGTAGCAACAGACTCTATGAACCTAACCTGGTCGGGACCAGGTTTTTCTCAATGAACCTCGAGTTTCTCTCAGTCTCCGCCCTCTTTCAGAGCCACACACTCCATTTGATTTCCTCATTCATTCAGTCAGCAGGCGAGTTTTGGCGTAGCCTTGTTCTGCCGTCTGTCATTTAAAAAAATCATTAAAAAGAAAAAAAAAAATCAGAGTCAGTATATTAGAAGCCCATTAGGCACAGTAACATTTTTCACTAACATGGCATGTCCTTTTGATAACGATCCCGTGGATGAAGGTGCAGCATTACTGCGCAGAGAATTAAATATTCGTTGAGGTTATCAGACCACGCATAGATGTTCTAGCATTTCCAGACAATTATCTTTTTGAGAGATACCGTTTCACGTCACAGTCCATCATCTACATACACAACCTAATCCGTCCTTACATTTGCAACATTACCAATCGTAGTCATGCTCTCACATCCCAGCAGATATTGTGTGTTGCGCTGCGTTTCTTTGCAAACGGAAGTTTTTTGTACAGTGTCGGGGCCAGCCACTGGCCTTCCTATAGTCTGGCTTATGGCCAGCTCCTCTGCCTCCGTTAGAGGTGGCGGTGCTGGACCACCACCCGTTTTACGGACATCTGCCTTCTTTCTGTTGGCTGAGTAAAAGTCTGTGTTAGTTTAAATAGGATTAATTATTTAACAGAACATGATGTAGATGAGAAGACATTTATGTGTGTGAAACCAGCATTATGTTGGGGATAAAACAACTGCACAGTCAAACAGCCACTTAATATTTACTTTACAATGTAAAACATGATCAAAATGAGGTTCCCCCATGAGATTATGCCGAGGTCTCACCTGTTTGAACAATGTTTTTATATTTCATCCTAAACTGCTGCCAAGTGCGCTTCTCCCTCGCGGGATTGGACCTAAATGAAATAAATTAATAGGCGACCAATCAAGCAGTTTTCCTCTGTAATATTATTGTGATTGCAAAGGACTACATTTAAACTTACGCATTGACCCGAGCAGCAATGTTCTCCCACGCCGTCTCCCTCTCTTTTGCAGCTGCAGTGGTGTTGCACTTCTTTTTGAAAACATGTTCAAACTCGCCGTATTATCGCATTAAGATTTCTAATTCTAGTGGGGTGAAAAACGCCGCCCTCCTCTTCCCCGTTGCCATGGTGACTCGTTGAATCAGGGCTCCATTGATGCTGGCTTTTTATAGTTGTGGTGCACGCGCTTAACTCCAGGTGAAACTACTCCGAGTTGAATAAACTGACTCAAATCAGCTGTTCTGGAACCGGAAACTCAGAGTTTCCTATCTCAGAGTAGATCAACTCAGAGTTCAGGATTAGACTCAGAGTTTGTTGAACCTGCTTTGTGAAACGGACCCCTGGTCTGGTGAATATGTGGATGAAATAAGTGGTGAAATCAAAGGGAACGTGCTTACTTGTGACAGTCATCCAGCTGGGTGGAGACTCTCCATGACTGCTGACATGACACGTGTAGAGGCCTTCATCAGACTTAGAAACATGGTGGATGGTCATGTGACCTGCAGGCTCAGTCCTGATGAGGGAGCCATCTTTATAGAAGTCAGCTAGGAGGAGGTTGGAGGTCTCTGTTTTACAGTGCAGAGTGACATCATCTCCTTCCATCACAGGGAGGACAGGACTCTGCAGGATCACTGATCCACCTCAACACAGAGACAAACTACAGCATTTCATCATTTACACTCAGCTTCATCAATACTAACTCCACAGTCTGATCTTACCAGCGACAGTGATGTTGATGCTGTTACTGGTTGCTCCCTCTCTGGACTCACACCAGTAAACTCCACTGTCCGCTCTTTGGATGTAGCTGATGATACAAGAAGAACCAGTTGATCTTCCCCATTTAACTCCACACTCAGCTCTGGTTTCACTGGTTGTGTTCCTCCTCAGCGTCCATCCCGCAGAGCTGTCGTCCTCCTCACAGCTCAGATAGACAAACCCTCCTTTAAACATCTGAGAGCTGCTGGGACTCACAGTCAGGTTAGCTGGAAGGAGGAAATGATGATAAATAATCTTTTAAAGCTCTCTGAAACTGAATTAATTACCCAGGCTGATCTTGAACTCATTGACCTCCTGATAGTTTGACATGCTTTACATTATTATCATTATTGCTTTGTAACATCCACACTCTTTTGAATTATGGAGCCTGGTGATGGAAAATAAGAGAGCTTCCATGATTGTGATAGAAGAAGTTTACTAACCTTGATTTGTTGTGCAGCACAGCAGTGAACTCACAACTAAAGTGAAATGACACTCAGGTTGGTTTGAGGTTTTACAATCAACAAGACATCAGAGGAAAGTGACAAACACCAGACAGACTGATCTTGGTTTGGTTTTACTGATACAGAATGAGCACAGAAAGGAGGAGAGATCTCTTTCATGTTCTACACTAAACCGGATGTTTAACTTTACTCTCCAACACTACGTGAGATCAGAGAGCCACAGCACTGTCTGACTGAATGACTGATAACAATGTAAACACAAGGCTCATGGAAATTCCAATAAATATGGGTTTGTAACATCTTCTTGTCCAGAACAGATTTTTGTCAATTAGGTTGTCAATAAATCTGCCTATTAATGGAAATGATGACATCTGCCCTCAGATACAACCCTAAAACTGTTTTATACAAATAAAAACATCAAAAACACGTATGTTTTCACCGCACCTGTATAACATCGGTCTCCAAATAAACAGTGCTGAAAAAATCTGTCCCATGGTTGAACCTAATTGTGACCCTGATGGTGGGTGTGGCATTAATCATGTCAAAGAACACTCTTACAACAATCTTTTTTTTTTTTTTTTTTTTTTACAGTGATGTAAAACTCTGTAAAACAATTTCACTTAATCAGTTTGAGAAAGTTTTTAAGACATCATCCAGGAGAGTAGTTCACCACCTTTATGGTTTTGACCCCTTAAAATGCAGCAACGTCTGCTTGAAAGACAAGTAGACATTGATGTTACATTATCAGTAATTCACAAGAAAAAAAAAAAAAAATTTTGATGAATATCTGAAAAGATCAATTTAATTTGTGTGGCTGCTTTCCTTTCCTGTTACTTGTCTCATGGCCCCTTAGATGTATCCTGGAACCACTGATTTACAACACAGAGGTCAGTGGGAAAATCCCTGTAGTAAAACATAATATTCTCTATAGAACATCCCTAATGTAGTTGTATTAAAACATTAGAACATCATGTTACTCATGTTAATCGTTGGAGCACTCACAGTGTTGACTATTCTGTCACTTTGTTAAAGTTTGGGCCTCACAGGAAATTAAAAAATGGTCCATATCTGTGCAGCAGAACTGAAGATATCCTGACTTCAGTGGTTGAAGAAGTACTCAGATCTTTTACTTAAGTAAATGTACCAATACAGCAATGTAAAAATACTACATTATAAGTACATTTCCTGCATGAAAAATCCAACTACAGTAAAAGTAGATAAGTATTATTGTCATGCTTCTGTCTCAGTCTGGCTCTATGTCCCTCCACCAGTCCACCAGATGCCCTCAGACATTTCCCTGTTTGCTGAACTGGACTGAGTGGCAGTAGGCCCTTGAAGTTGAAACTGAAGGACTGCTGCTTGCTACACACTGACCCTCGTAGCAACTATGTGCAAAAGTGAACTGAAACTCAGAGCAACACTTGTCTTTCAGTCCTATTTTTGTTGTTACATGCAGGCCACTCAACCCAGGCCCTTGAAGTTGAGATTGAAGTTTGTTTTCACACTAGTTGTTTTCTTCAAGAAATGTGACTGAGGACTGTTGATTGCTACACACTGATCTGATGTAGGCTGAGGAGGACTAAACATGACCAGTAAAGTGAATTTGATGAGTAAAATTGGTGGAACAACAAGAAGAAAATAGCTGAGAAAATAAAAAAAAACATTGTGGGAACCTTCTGTAAAAACAGGATCTGATTGTCTCAAAGTAAACTAATGTGAAGTTTTTTCTAAGCACCAAAAACCAAAGACATGAGACTGATGTAAAAACCAAACTGGAGACATGTTTAAATAAACAACAGAAGTTAGATATTATCATTACATCAGAAACACAGACTGTACTTACAGAGCAGCAGCAGTAGAGATGTTTCCTCCATCATAACACTTGCTGATATTAAACTTAGAAAAACTCCTTGAACAGTTAAGTCACATCTAGAAAAACCCTCCTCCTTCCTCTGTGTCCGTGGCTCAGTGTTGTGGTTTCCTCTTCACTTACTACTGAGAGGAAACTTTCTTTGTTTAGATGCAATAAAGCAGACAAAACCGTAACAAAGAAGAAAAGATCTACAAAAACAAAACCTAAAAGTCAAGATGAAAAGCAACAAGTGGCACATCAATACCTGCGTGGTGTGTTCACTGACAGTTAAACTAACCATATAATAGGAACTTCTGTTATGTTGGGGTTAAGTCTGAGGAAGTTATCTGACAGTCCTTGATAGCTGTTAGGCAGCCTTGCAGGGTGGAGAGTTTGCTATGCTCATTTGAATTGAAAGAAAAGTATAGCTGTGTATCATCCACATAGCTGTGATAAGAGATACACTAAATCGACTAATTAGGAAACCAAGGGGGAGCATGTACAGGGAGAAAAGGGGAGACTTGGGAGATGTAACGATCAATGGCCACAGAAAAACTCCTACCATAGTAAAGTATATAATGTTATATAAATGTGCAGTGTATGTAATAGACACACCCTATACAATAGTAATACAATACTATGAAGTATTTATAATGAAATGATTAATTGATGTTAAAACATTGATTTTATAAATGAAATAACTCATTTGTAGAAAAACACTGTATGTTCCTGTGGGTGGCAACAATTTAGCTGAAAGGAAGTGAACAGGAAGTGATGTTGTACCTACATGTGTGACAGCTTCTCTCTGCTTTAACAACAAAAATGTGGTGAGAAAGAGACACGAACACTGTGTGTAGCTGCACAACAGCAGTCAGTAAAGACCAGTGTGGTGAGCTCTCACCCTATACCCTTCTTTAGTTTTCTTCTGTATGTTTTTTGGTGTCTTACAAGTCCCACACACTTTGCTCCACAAACATCATATGAACATCAAACTGTGTGGCTTACTGAACAGATGTGTGCAATCATTTTGGGGGTTTTTTGTAGCTTATTCCAGCAATTTTATATAGATTTATAACGTCAGTCTATGGGAGGAATGATCCAAGTCAGTTGGATCCTTTGTAACTTTGAAACTCAACTGCTCAGACATAGACTCAGCTACAGATCCTGTTTAAACTTTAAAATGTTGAAAAGACATCGACTTTAACACAGCCTGTTGTTTTGGCTGCATACAGTACAATGAGGGGTGGAAACCAAAGCCACAGACAGTCTCACCATGTTTACCAAACCACAACAAGTATTTTCCATCTGACTAATCTGTAGAAAACACACAGACAGCACATGTGATCAGATCTTCATTTACTCTGCAGTCACTGCAGCACAGCTCAGACATCAGGCAGAGGAATGAAAGAAAACTTTATTCAAAATATTCAGTTACAGAGTTACAAAGATGGATGTTGCTGGCAGTAAAGTAACAGAACAAACATAAAGCAGTGACTTCATATTGTAAATGTTCAGCTTCTGTTCTAATTCTCATGTTCTCATGTTCACTACTGTCACTGTAAACTGTCTCTGACATGTTCAGCTCAGAAGTGATGCTCGGTGGTGACCTCCATGATGTCATCATATTCCTCAGCCAATCCCTCTGCTGCCTGGTTGGGCAGGCGTGTTGCCATGGAGATGTCATTTCCTGCTGTGTGAGAAGTTAGAGATAAAGAATTTATCTGTTGTAAATAATAATGTAAATAGTATAATCACTAAATAACTGTAATAATGTTCACTGATAGAGATATTGTGCAACACATGATTGATTGATTGATTGATTGATTGATTGGTAGCTATTGAGTGTCTGCAAGGTGAGTGAATGATTCAGAGTGTTACCTGTGGTCCTGTGTCGATATAAAGACATCATGAGGAGAGTGGAGATGAAGTACGGAGAGAACACCACTAGGCGATAGGCCAGTCTGAACACAAGGGGTGGGGCTCCCGAGGTAGGGGGCGGGTCTGTGGCTGTAGGTTCACAAGGAGAAACACACCTGGTCAGGTGAACATGTGGATGAAATAAGTGGTAAAATCAAAGTGAACTTCCTCACTTGTTATAGTGATCCAGCTGAGTGGTGTAGATTGAGGTGTAATGCTGGGTTTCTCTAAAATGACTAAATAAATAAAAGCATATTCATTTAAAGAAAAGATTCCATGTTCACTAATTTTACTGTTCAGAAAGTGATCAGATTACTGAGAATGGTGCAAATTATTGGGTATTAAATATCATCCATATTGTTCATTGTTTATTTTCCAGATTTGGAAGCTGATTTCAAATAATATGTGAAATAATAAATAGTATTTTAATATTAAGTACATAAACATATAATATGGTTTAAATGCAACAGAGGTGAATTGTTTGTTTGTGTAAAGTGACAACATAATATAACATATTAAAAGTTGAAAGATTTGTCTTTAACATCCTCACCTGTGACAGTGATCCAGCTGGATGGAGACTCTCCATGACTGCTGATGTGACACTTGTAGAGGCCTTCATCAGACTTGGAAACATGGTGGATGGTCATGTGACCTGCAGGCTCAGTCCTGATGAGGGAGCCATCTTTATAGAAATCAGCTGGGAGGTTGGAGGTCTCTGTTTTACAGTGCAGAGTGACATCATCTCCCTCCATCACAGGGAGGACAGGACTCTGCAGGATCACTGATCCACCTCAACACAGACACAAACTACAGCATTTCATCATTTACACTCAGCTTCATCAATACTAACTCCAGAGTCTGAACTTACCAGTGACAGTGATGTTGATGCTGTTACTGGTTGCTCCCTCTCTGGACTCACACCAGTAAACTCCACTGTCCCAAGGGGCTGTTACACTGATGTCACAGGAGGAACCAGCTGATCTTCCCCATTTAACTCCACACTGAGACATCTGTCGTTTGGTTGTGTTCCTCCTCAGCAGCCATCCTCCAGAGCTGTCATCTTCCTCACAGCTCAGAGAGAATGATTCATCTTCAAAAAACTGAGAGCTGCTGGGACTCACAGTCAGGCGAGCTGGAGGGAGGAGATGATAAATAATCCTTTAAAGATCTCTGAAACTGAACTAATTACCCAGGCTGATCCTGATCCATTATTGCATTGTAACATCCACACTGCTTTGAATTATGAAGCCTGGTGACGGAAAATAACAGAGTTTCCAAGTCAGTGAGGTTAGTGATTGTGATAGAAGAAGTTTACTAACCTTGGTTTGTTGTGCAGCACAGCAGTGAACTCACAACTAAAGAGAAATGACACTCAGGTTGGTTTGAGGTTTTACAATCAACAAGACATCAGAGGAAAGTGACAAACACCAGACAGACTGATCTTGGTTTGGTTTTACTGATACAGAATGAGCACAGAAAGGAGGAGAGATCTCTTTCATGTTCTACACTAAATTGGATGTTTATTATGGAGAAACAATAAACATCTTTACTCTTCAACAGAAATCCTGACTTTTAGTCACTAGTATGGATATATGAACTACATTTTCCATGATGCAACTGGAGAGTGTCTTTTGTTCAGGGGTCCGTTCCACAAAGCAGGTTTAGTGAAAACTCAGGGTCTGTTAACCCTGAAATGAAGGAAACTCTGAGTTTTCCGTTTCAAAAAGGGAGGTTACTCAAACCAGAGAAAGAGGGATGACTCTAGCCTGTTTCAGAGAGAGGGGTAACTTAAGCTCTCGGTCAGTTACAGACTCTATGAGCCTAACCTGGTCGGGACCAGGTTTTTCTCAATGAACCTCGAGTTTCTCTCAGTCTCCGCCCTCTTTCAGAGCCAAACACTCCATTTGATTTCCTCATTCATTCAGTCAGCAGGCGAGTTTTGGCGTAGCCTAGTTCTACCGTCTGTCATTTAAAAAAATCATTAAAACAATCAGAGTCAGTATATTAGAAGTCCATTAGGCACAGTAGGTGGCGACTTTCTTCACTAACATGGCATGTCCTTTTGATAACGATCACGTGGATGAAGGTGCAGCATTACTGCGCAGAGAATTAAATATTCGTTGAGAGATGGTTATCAGACCGCACATAGATGTTCTAGCATTTCCAGACAATTATCTCTTTGAGAGATACCATTTCACGTCACAGTCCATCATCTACATACACAACCTAATCCGTCCTTACATTTGCAACATTACCAATCGTAGTCATGCTCTCACATCCCAGCAGATATTGTGTGTTGCGCTGCGTTTCTTTGCAAACGGAAGTTTTTTGTACAATGTCGGAGCCAGCCACTGGCCTTCCTAAATTCTGGCTTATGGCCAGCTCCTCTGCCTCCGTTAGAGGTGGCGGTGCTGGACCACCACCCGTTTTACGGACATCTGCCTTCTTTCTGTTGGCTGAGTAGAAGTCTGTGTTAGTTTAAATAGGCTTAATTATTTAACAGAACATGATGTAGATGAGAAGACATTTATGTGTGTGAAACCAGCATTATGTTGGGGATAAAACAGCTGCTCAGTCAAACAGCCACTTAATATTTACTTTACAATGTAAAACATGATCAAAATGAGGTACCCCCATGAGATTATGCCGAGGTTTTACTTTTTGTGTTGCACTTCTTTCTGAAAACATGCTCAAACTCGCCATATGAGTGAATTAAGATTTCTAGCCCTAGTGGGGCGAAAAACGCAGCCCTCTTCTTCCCCGTTGCCATGGTGACTCATTGAATCGGGGCTCAATTGATGCTGGCTTTTTATAATTGTGGTAGACGCGCTTAACTCCAGGTGAAACTACTCCGAGTTGATTAAACTGACTCAAATCAGCTGTTCTGGAACCGGAAACTCAGAGTTTCTTATCTCAGAGTAGATCAACTCAGAGTTCAGGATTAGACTCAGAGTTTGTTGAACCTGCTTTGTGAAACGGACCCCAGGCCTCCCTGTGTGGTAAACAGACATATCTTTCAAACTAGACACCTCCAGTTAGTAATGCAAGACTTTATGTTAGAAACGTGTAGTCTGATGACATCACTATGACATCATGGCATTTTCACAGGCCGAGGAGGACTAAACATGACCAGTAAAGTGAATTTGATGAGTAAAATTGGTGGAACAACAAGAAGAAAATAGCTGAGAAAATAAAAAAAACATTGTGGGAACCTTCTGTAAAAACAGGATCTGATTGTCTCAAAGTAAACTAATGTGAAGTTTTTTCTAAGCACCAAAAACCAAAGACATGAGACTGATGTAAAAACCAAACTGGAGACATGTTTAAATAAACAACAGAAGTTAGATATTATCATTACATCAGAAACACAGACTGTACTTACAGAGCAGCAGCAGTAGAGATGTTTCCTCCATCATAACACTTGCTGATATTAAACTTAGAAAAACTCCTTGAACAGTTAAGTCACATCAAGAAAGACCCTCCTCCTTCCTCTGGGTCTGAGGCTCAGTGTCTTGGTTTCGTCTTCACAGAGTATTGAGAGGAAATGTTCTATGTTTAGATGCAGTAAAGTAGAAAAAAACATAATCTGAAGTAAAGATCTACAAAAACAAAACTTAAAAGTCGAGATGAAAAGCAACAAGTGGCACATCAATACCTGCGTGGTGTGTTCACTGACTGAGTTAAACTAACCTAGAAGAAGGTGATTGTGTTTCTATGCATTTATAAACTGAGGCCAAACTTGAAGCTGCACTTTTGATCAGAAACATTCTCAACTTTAAATTGAAATTAAATGAGTTTTATGATAAGATCAGACTTCATTGATCACTGAGGGGAAATTCACCTGAGATCAAAGAAAACAAATAATGAATTAAATAATAAAAATAAAATAAGAAATTAAAGAAATTAAGAGAGACGCATAAAAATATATATGATAGATACATTACAATACCTTATTTATTTGTGGAACTCTGACAGCCACAATGTGTCAACTATATGTAGTATAAATATATATTATGTACAATGCATGATACTAATACCATAGTAAAGTATATAATGTTATATAAATGTGCAGAATATGTAATATAAACACACTATTAATACAATACTATGATGTATATATAATGAAATGATTGATTGATTATGTTAAATCACTGATTTTATAAATTAAATAAGTCGTTCGTAGAAAAACACTTTATGTTCCTGTAAGGTAGCAGCGGTTTAGCAGAAAGGAAGTGAACTGGAGGTGTTGCACCTACACGTGTGACAGCTTTCAACTTTGTGTAGCTGCACACACTCAAGAAAGACCAGTGTGATGAGCTCTCACACTTTTCTTCTTCACTTTTTTGGTGTTTTACTTGTCCCACACACTTTGCTCCACAAACATTATATGAACATCAAACTGTGCGCATTATTGAGCAGATGTGTACAACCATTTTGGTGTTTCTTGTGGCATATTCCAACGATTTTATATAGATTTATAATGTCTGTCTATGGGAGGAATGATCCAACTCATTTGGATCTTTATAACTTTGAAACTCAACTGCTCAAACACACAGTATATTCAGCTACAGATCCTGTTTAAACTTTAAAATCTTGATGAGACATTGAGTTTTCAGAATTCATCTATGTTGTGATTATAGACTGTAAAAAATAATGGACGCAACCGTAGCCGTGACGTTACCCATTGGTTTGTGGACTTCTGTTTTGAAGCCTTGAGTTTCCATTTTGACTGTTGCCATCTTGGATTTTTGGAGTCAGAAGTGATGAGAAGTGACCATATTTGGACAAGAGGGTGGAGCTGACCGTAACGCTGGCTGCGTTGTTTGCATGGTGCATTTATAGTCTAGGGTTAACTATGATAATGCTAATGCTAATTTTTGGTAGTAAAAAAACAGGCTTAAAACCATTAAAACAAAATGTACTAACCTGAAAAACTGGACATTATACTCCTTAGAGGGTTTTTTAGTACAACCAAATGCTGAACAAGACTTTTTTAGTCGATACAAGTTACTTTTCATGAACTGAAAACACTCTGAAATAACAATGCCTATGGCTACACCTATACTTTCAGTATCTGGGATTACACCATGGTTACATTACCTAACCAATGTTATTGCCATGGTAGCAACTTGCCTGTGATGGCACCCATCTGTCACTCAAAGGGCCGCCCCCGTAATTATGATAAAAATTTACACAGGTGAATTATATAAAAATTCACCCCCTGTACAGTTGCATGAATGGGGAAAGTTGCTATAGAGACCAAAACCATTTTTTGTACCAGGTTGTAAACATGTTTATCTCTCTGATTGACCCAGCATGTGACTGAGCCCACACACAACAAGGGCCACACTCTGGGCTTAATCATCTCTAAGGGTCTGAACATTTCTAAGGTTGTGGTGACTGATGTTGCTCTTTCTGATCATTCCTGTGTTTTCTTTGAAAGTGCTATCTCTGTGCACACAAATGTTAAAACAGGAGTAATCACAAAACGGTATATCATTGAAAACACCAGTGAAATATTTTTTCAGGCTTTCTCTTCCAAACCCGCCTTCTCTTTGGTCTCAGTCAATGAGTTTGTAGATAATTTCAGTTCTAAAATTACAAATGTTATTGATATCATTGCACCCACTAAGGTAACTTAAAGGACAGGCACTGCTTTGTGTCTATAGGTAATTACACATCTGAGCAGACAAAAATGACATGCAGAGTTCTCCAAGGCTCTATTCTGGGGCCTCTTCTGTTCAACATCTACATGCTTCGACTGGCTCAGATTATGGAAAACAACAAAATATTTTACCACAGTTATGCAGGTGACACACAAATTTACATGACCATATCACCAGGGGACTATGGTCCAATACAAGCACTGTGTAAGTGCATTGAACAAATCAATGATTGGATGTGCCAGAATTTTCTTCAATTAAACCAAGACAAAACTGAAGTAATTGTTTTTGGAGCCAAGGAAGAACGATTAAAAGTCAGCACTCAGCTTCAATCAATAATGTTAAAAACCACAAACCAAGCCAGAAATCTTGGTGTAGTCATGGACTCAGACCTGAATTTCAACAGCCATATTAAGACAATTACAAAGTCAGCCTACTATCACCTGAAGAATATATCAAGAATTAAAGGACTTCTGTCTCAGCAGGATTTTGAAAAAACTGGTCCATGCATTTATCTTCAGTAGACTCGTCTACTTAAATGCTGACTTTACAAGTCTCCCTAAACAACCAATCAGACAGTTGCAGCTGATTCAGAACGCTGCTGCTCAAGTCCTCACTAAGACCAAGGAAGTGGATCATATCTCTCTGGTTCTCAGATCTTTACACTGGCTTCCTGTCTGTCAAAGAATTGATTTTAAAATACTACTGTTGGTTTATAAAGCACTGAATGGTTTAGGGCCAAAATACATTTCTGGTCTGCTGCTACGTTATGAACCATCTCTCAGGTCATCTGGGACAAGTCTGCTTTCTGTCCCCAGAGTAAAAACAAAACATGGAGAAGCAGTGTTCAGTTTTTATGCTACACATATCTGAAAAAACTCCTAGAAAACTGCAGGTCTGGTGCAACTCTCGGGTCTTTTAAATCACAGCTGAAGACTTTTCTGTTTGCTGCCCTTTATTAAACCAAATTTGAGGATTAATATCTTACACTGCACTGTAATTTTATTCTGTTGTTTTATCTCTTATTCCTTTTTAGCTTCTTTTTATTTCCAAATTCAACACTTTTTAATTGTATTTAAATGTCTTTTTACATTGCCTTGTGTTGCTTTTATATTCTGTCTTGATGCCTTTTATGCTCTATGTAAAGCACTTTGAATTGCCTTGTTGAAATGTGCTATACAAATAAACTTGCCTTGCCTTGCAATCCGCCAATAAATGCAGAGAAGAAGAAGAAGAAGTTTGGATGGGAGTTGGGGGTTTTTCAAGTGGCAACGTCTAGAGGGTTGAGGTTGGTTGCAAGATGGTGGGTTGAGCAGTCACACTTTTTGGAGCTCGTCAAATCTTGTGCCAAAGTTTAGTCTAAAGTTGGTGACCCTCCACTCAAAGTCAAGATGAACACACAAAAGCTGATTGAAACTGTCAAACTGAAAATGGACCTCAAACAACAGGAAAAGCTGCCTAATGTGATGTAATGTGTAAAGAGAACAATGAACTCAAGGAGAGAGTCAGAGAACAAGAAAGATACAGGATGAGGTAGTGCCTCCGGATCAATGGGTTGGAAGAGAAAAAAGAGGAAGATATCAGAGCGCAAGTCATCCAAATCCTTGGTAAGATTGTCCCAGAAATGCAGCCAAAGATAGAAGAAGCAGTTGATATCGCACACAGAGTCGGGAGAAAGATGGACAATAACAACAGACATGTCATTGTTTTGTTTGCACAAAGACGGGTGAAGGAAGAAATCTTGCATTGGAGCAAAAACTCCAATCTGCAAGGATAAAGGCATTTGTCTTGGTGAAGTGCTACCATGGGAGGATTGGGAGGAGAAGAGAAAGCTGTGGCCCCAAATTGAAGAAGCCAGGAGGGCTGGAAAACTGGCCTTTTTTCATGGCCCTCATGGATACACTGAAGGACGACAAATTGGAATTGGCAGGTGAAATCATTCACTGATGACTGTGATAGAGTGGAAAAATCATTAATGGGATGATCGACCCTTGTAAAAGTTACAGTTCATCCAATTACCGAGTGGGCTGAGTAAACAATTGCTACACTTGAAATTCATTTTTGTTCACTTTTGTTCTAGTTTTAATGGTCAATGTTAAAATTTCGTTTGGTTCATTAAATATTAGGGGCTTGAAAAACATTGTAAGGAGAAAAGCACTGTTTTTATTATTTTGTAAAGGGCAAAACTTTCATTGTTTGCTTTTACAAGAGACTCATTCTTCTGATGTGGACGCAACTTTTTGGACTAATCAATGAGGAGACAGTCACGGCTCTTAGGTGAGGTGTGACGATCTGCTTTAACAAATGCCCTGGAGAAATAATGACTCACAGAGCTGATGGAGACAGTCACTGGCTGTCGGTAGTATTGAAAATTGAAAGTCAATTTCTTATAATAACTAATGTATATGGTTATAACGATGGGTTAAACAAAATACTAATGGAAAATAAAACTAATGTGATTTCAGATCTTAAAATGCTACACCCTACTGATCTTATTTTAGTAGGAGGAGACTGGAATATGACACTAGACGAATGGGAAGACAGATGGCCTCCTAGATTAGCTAAACCACAACGTAACAATATTGTTGAAGGGTTTAAGACAGATAACAACTCAACTGATATATGGAGAGGTTCAAATCTGGGGGTAAAAAGCTATTCATGGTTTAAGCAGTGGGAGCAAATCTAGAATTGACTATTGGTTAGTGAGTGATAACATCCTGAGACATGCTTCACAAACTAAAATCTCCAATGCACCTCTATCTGATCATTTGTTTTATAGAACTAGTTTTAGAACCCATAGTGAGAGAAACCAGAAACAAAGGGTATTGAAATTTAACACTAGATTATTACAAAATGAAGAATAGTGCAATAAAATTAGGGAAACAATAAAGGACATGGAAGATAATGAATCACTTGAAGGTAATATTGGTAAATGGGAACTTACTCAATTTAAAATTAGAGAATCTACTGTGAATTTTTGCAAAGAATTAAACAGGAAAAAAAGAGAAAGTAATTAGCTCTGAGAAATAAATCAGTGCTGTAGTCAATCTGGGAAAAAACAGATTGATGGAGCTGCAAGTCAAGTTAGGTGATCTTTATCTTGAAAGGGGTTAGGGTGCCTTTATAGGATCACGAGCGAAATGGATTGAGACAGGGGAAAAGAACTCCTCCTCTTTCTGTAACTAGTAAAAGTAGACAACAAAGGAATTTAATTATGAGTCTAATGATAAATGAGGTAGAGTGCTAAGATTCTAGGTGTATAGAAAAAGAAGTTTGTACATTTTACTCTAAGTTGTATTCCTCAGATTATTTAGTAGAGGCTAATACTTTCTTTGATAAAATTAAGAATGTTATCCCTTGTATTGAGGATTCTTTCAGGGAATTATGTGAGTCAGATCTTAAAATTGAGGAATTAGATTCAATTATCTTGAAAATGATTTCAAACAAATCTCACGGCCAACTTCTGACAGGTTTTTTTTGGAAAGAAGTAAGACATTTGTTATTTAAAGCTTTAAAGGAATGTATAGAGAAGAAAGAACTGACGTCAAGCATGAAACAAGGTTTAATCACCCTGATCCCTAAATCTGGCAAAGATAAAAGAATATGAGATAATTTCCATCACGTTGCTTAATACTGATTATAAAATACTCTCTGGGTTATTGCTGCTAGGCTGAAAAATGGTATTTCCACTGTAATTAGTGAGACACAATCAAGATTTTTGAAAGGAAGGTCAATTCATAATAACAAACATTCTGTTTTGTTACTGTTAGATTCCTTTTGTTTTGCTCATCCTGAGGCAGGATGTCCTGAGACATAAGGATGTTTCCTTATGTCTCAGGAAACAGATATTTTGTTTGGGTTTTTTCCATGACGTGTGTTGCCTTTTTGTCAGGGATTCGCTACAAAGGGTAACCATTAAGATCAAGCTTCGACCGTCAGACGACAGAAGGTATGCGGCGGAATGAACATCTTTACTGTCGCGGTACTGTTAACTATGTGGATGGATTGGACTGGAGGTGAGTTGTTCATGTGACGTATAGCCTACGAGTCAGTTGTGTTTTCACTGCTTACGCTATAGTGGCTATCCAACAACTACTAGCCACTTTTTCAACTATCCAAATACCATCTTAATGTTATTTAAGAGCAAAACCGAGGGTGCAGATTTCACGGGAAACCGTTGCTCTACGGTGGTGACATGCTGGTGGTGACATGCTGTGATAAAGTTAACGTTAAGCGTTTTCCATTACTTGTCGTGTTTTGTGTGTTAGTCCCGTACCGTTTTTGCTGGTTAATTTAGCTATATTCTTAATTATTCCTAATTATCGTGGACAGTTACCCGCTATACATTTAAACTTACGCTAGTTCTGCTTAAGCACTCTCAGCTTTCGCCTACTTTTCTCGTTAACCCCACAGTTATTAGTAATTTTAACTCAGCAGTTAGCTTAGTAGCTAACTGAGCTTAGCAACAAGTGATGGCCCTTCGCTCCTCTCTCTTACTCGTTGTGCCATATGTTTAGCTATTCCTCTACCTCCTTTAGTGATAATGGTAAGTGTAATACATGTATTTGCAGTGTTGTAGGTGAGGCACATTGAATTGGAAACTTGTGACAGGGGCAGATGTTTCATCAGAGGAGATCCTGACTATGGGACTGGCCAACTAAAGTAGCTAGCTAGCTGCTAACAGCTTGAATCTGCTTCGTCATCCTGGGGAGAACATGATCCGATGAGCTGATCTGTATAGCTCTTTGGTGATTTACCGCCGGCTGTAATGTCTCTGCAACATTTTGATAACGTTACATGATGTTATTCCTTTTGGAAGATAAATGTTGGTCTAACAGATGAAATCTAGGGTAAACGTCCCTATTAAGCCCACGTAACATATAAGCCCACTTGCAACTTCTGAGTCGAATTTTAAAAAAAAAAACACATCATAATTTTTTTCTGTTTGATGTTTCTTCCCATGAAGCTGCTTGTTACATAAATGACACTTTTTATTGTAAGTTAATCAGATTTGTCAATATTGAGTTATCGAGGTACCCTCAGAAAATAACATTTTTTGCATATTTCTACTCCTATTTTTGGTAAATACTGAATTGTTATCAAAATTTAAGAGATTAGTGATTTGAATAAGACATATGTTAGAATATTACTTGAATCAGAAATATTGTTTCTTTTGAAATCAAAATATGAGTTTTAGCATGCGAGCAAACAGACCACATGCTGCATCAATAGAGTAGCTGCATGGTATGGTTAATTGCAATGACATAAAGCATGATAAGTATGTATAGTTTACATTTTTGTATGCAGTTCATATTATTATACTGTTAAATAGATAATAAATGTGTATGTTTATCTTTATTTATTTTTTAATTAACATTTTTATCTGGTGGGCTTAAAGGGTACGCTACCAAAAAAAATCACACTGTTTGGGGTGGATATAAATGAGTATAACTAATTATTTCTCAGCATGATCAATTAATACTCTTCATGTTATGTTAGCACACCATGTATAGATTTATTTCACATAGTTTTTTTAATGTCATGTGCATAGAATAAAAATATTCTGTCTTTTAACCATAAAGTCACTGATTTTCCCTTTAAGCCCACCTGCTCCTATTAAGCCCACTTGACTGTGTTTCAATGGGGATTTTGTCCCTTTTGACTTTTGAACCATTCCCCCCCCTAATTTTAACCTCACCTCATGAATCAGCTCAATAAATTAGATAATTAATATCCATATTTAAATATCACTGATATTAAATAGGTCAATTCATTCTGGACAGCCCTATATTCTATCCTAACATAAGCAATATTTTTCTAATCTTTACTTTTGAGATAAGTTCTAGTTTAAGATGAGATAATGAGCTTCAAGATGTTATGACCGATGTCTCCTCACAATGAACTGTATGTTATAATGTTACTCCACAATGAACTGAATGGTTTTATAATGTGTTCTTACAAGGTTTTCAAACTATTAGCCTAAATGTGATTAACATTCGAAAATCAGTTAAATGTATTGTTTAATTGTAAATCCTGAAATTGACTCATTTACCATCCCTAGAACATTAGTGTTGAATCTGCAAGCTGTTTTTCCAGTCAGTTGGTCCTCAGAAATCTTCATAAAAACATCTTCGTACTTTCAACCAGCTGGCTGAACCAGAAATTTTGGCCAATTTCAAAAGCCAACAGCACACCATAGGATAGAGATACAGACAAAATGACAACACATATTGAAAGATGAAGTATTTGAGAATAATTTCCACTATAGTTTTAATTTTGTTCATGAATAGTTTTTTGGCTACATTCCAAAGAGGACATGTTGTAAGTTTAGCTTTTTCTGTGTTGACAACATAGCAAAATGGCTGGTCACGCCCATTTCAAATGCCATTTACAGGCCATAGGAATGAAGTGGAGACAAAATGAAAATAGCTATTGAGAGCTAAGAGTTTACAGATTTGAATAGAACAAGTTTGTATTCTTAAGATTTTTTAATATATATATTTATTTATCAACAAATCATGAAGTGGGCTTATTTGGAACACCCATGGGCTTAAAGGGTACATTAGGTACCCATTAAGCCCATACCGGACTTTTGCCATATTTTGACAAATTAAACATTAAAAACATTAGAAATTGGAATAAATGAATTGTTGACACTTCAAATGAGAGATTAGACTTTCATTTTAACAAAAATGTTCTCACTTAAATTGGGGCATTATATATGAAAAATGTCTGAAAAGCGGATTTGGTGGGCTTAATAGGGACGTTTACCCTAACAATTGTAGCTGCCACATTACCTTGAATGTAAAGCCTCGTGTTTTTACTGGACAGAACAACAGCGTTGCCTCTGCGGCTCAACAGATTGAATGTGGTGACAATCTCAGATTGCACTCAATCTGACACGGAAAGAAAACACACAAAAAAATAGACCTTAGATCATTGTCAAACATTTTGTCAAGTTCAGGCCACTGATCCAGAGAAGGACGTACAATGAAGCAGTTAAAACATTCTTAGACATTACCATATTATCAATAAAAATAGTGTGACAATGTGTGTCAGAATGATGGGTATTGATGAGATTCTTCCAGTTTGGTGGAATGCCAAATCCTTTCAAATTTTCGCTAAGTTTGCTTTAATGTGCGGGTTTGGGAGTTATACCATGGAGCTTGTCTCCTATGTTTTATGTATATCTTTGTTTAGAAGGGTAATGGAGTCGAGTGTTATTTGCAGTGAGCCTGCAGCACTATCAACAAGATTATCAATTTGGGAGGGACTAAAATTAGCATAAGAGTGCTCTGTAGTATTGAGACATGGCATTGAATTCAATACTGATGGAATTGCTTCCATAGATTAAATAATGAGATAAATGCAGTGCTAAGACTGTCATTATCGACGTCCACATGAATATTAAAATCACCTACTATAATTACTCTATCTCATACTCTTCATGACACAGCCAGGTTTCAGTAAGACGAAATAAATCAACATGATGATCTGATATTAGATCGTTTACCAATACAGCTTTAGATGACAGAGATCTAAAGTTTAAAAGTCCACATTTTAATTCTCTTATTTTGTTGTACTATTGCAGCGGTGGTGTTCATTTAAAAAAAATATATATATATGACTGACTTCTTCTGTTTACATTAGATGAATTGATTTAAGTGGTTGGGGGCAGACTCAGTTTCAGTGCGGATTTGGGAGGGTATGTAGGACTGCAACTTTGGGTCATACCGTAACTACTATTATGGGAAATATACTTTTTATGGTCTCCGCCCAGTTACACTACAGTCACATTATACATCAGGACAAGATTCTATTTGTTAAAGTTTAGTCTGCCATGCTGTTATCCTGCATTGTTCTGTGTACATTGTCACAGCTAGATAAAAGGTGTAAAAATGCTTGACTGAGGGGGCAGCCCTACAGTGTTGCTGTCATATTTAAAAAAACATTTCGTCTGTCTCTGTTCACTCTTTCAGCTGTTCCTTTGTCAGAGGGACACATGCCAAAAGACAGGATGCAACAGATGCCGGCCACAGTGCAATGTGCAGGTGAGAGCAAGTGGTCTCAGCCTGATTACACTAATGCAGACTCTAAATTTAGGAAGTCCAACACACATTTTGACATGTCAAAACAGGAAAAGCCCAGGTAACCAGTGTCATAAATGTCACAAAACAACAGTCAGGAGCCCAAATGAACTGTGAAACATGTTTTTCTTGCTGTAATCATTCCTCCTGTTCATACTGACCAATAGAAGATCCCTTCATAATGACCTTACAATGGAAGTGATGGGGGACAAAATCCACAGTCCTTCTGTGCAAAAATGTATTTAAAAGTTTATCTGAAGCTAATATGAAGCTTCAGCGTCCAAATGAGTCAAATCAAGTAGATATCTTTCAATGTTACAGTCTTTTTAGTGCCAAAGTTCCTCTTTTTGTTACTATACTTCCACCTGCAGCTCAACAGGGAAACACTGTCCGAGGAAACACAAAGAGGGAATTTGATGCTAAAAAGACTGTAAATGTGTCAGATATCCACTTGATATGACTAACTCAGACTGATGAAGCTGAATAGAAGCTTCACATCTACTTTTAAATGACTGTGTGGACACACTGTGGATTTTGGCCTCCATCACTTCCATTGAAAGCACATTTGAAGGATCTTTTAATATCCAGTATGAACAGGAGGAATGATTACAGCCAGGAAAACCTCTTTCACTGCTCATTTGGACACCTGACTGCTGGTTTAAGACAGATTTAAGAAAAGTTGTGAACCCATCCTTTTTAAGTGCACATTCATGCACTGTCAGATAGTAGACTATTGTGCCCCACGTCTGAAATATACCAATACACACTACATTTAAGCCACGCTGGATGCACACTTCTCCTAATACTGTTTGGAGCGATAATCGGTGCCAACTGTATCACACAATTCACAATTAGGACCAACAGTAATCTACAGACAAGAAGAAGTTGAAGTTTATAACATGTTGGATTTTGTGTGAATATTATTATTATTGTTGTTATTATTATTATTATTATTATTATTATTATTATTATTAATATCCAAACTAGGAGTGTAATGGTACACAAAATTCATGGTTTGGTATGCACCTTGGTTTTGGGGTCAATGTTTGGTACATTTTCGGTACAGCAGAGAAATAAAATGGTTTCGAGGTTCCAAATTAGAACTGGTTCCAAAATTCCGATTCCAAAGGAATCATTAAGAAATTTTAATTTAGATTTTTTTTTTTTTAACTCAATTTTCTCTGTATTAAGTTGAAACTGACAGAAGGATATGGTATCCATCACTCTTTATTTCACATTGATTTACAACTTAACATATTATTTAATACAATAAAACAAATGTGTAGGAGCCATTTATGTTGATTGTTGGCATGTCATTTGTTTAGTTATAACTTGCAGTATTATTTTGGACACTGGGTGGCGGTCATTAGACACACAGGGTTGTATATCTAGGGGCATAGGTGACAGGAAACGGGAGGCACAGGCAGGTGGAGCACATACAGTTCTTAACAGATCGGGAACAGACGCACACTACAGCTGGCAGGACAGGAACCCGGTATGTTCATGACATGTACAAAGACTTCAATAAAACAACCAAAAATATTGGTACCCTTAACTTAATATTTTGTAGCACGGCCTTTGGAGGCAATAACTGCAGTCAAGTGCTTTCTGTAACTCTGAATAAGGTTTCTACTCGTCTCCACCGGTAGTTCGGCCTCTTCTTGAACAAATTGCTCCAGGTCTCTCAGGTTTGATGGCTGCCATCTGCCAACTGCAAGTTTCAGCTCTTTCCACAGATGTTAAATGGGATTCAGATCAGGACTCATAACAGTCCAATGTTTTCTTCTCATCCACTCTTGGGTACTTTTTGATGTATGTTTGGAGTCATTATCCAGCTGGAAGACTCATGACCTGCAACTGAGACACAGCTTTCTGACACCGGGCTCACTCTCACCATATTGTATTATAATTAATAACCACCTTTATATTATTGCATGAATTACATCCTTGTATAAAACCTGTCTGGTTTGCAGACACTAACCGTGGTAACACATCCTCTAAATGGCGTGCAAGTATTTTGGCCAATATTTTCCTGTCTCCATTTTAATAATGACAAAGAAGAGCGTTCTTCTGCTGGACTCGGAAGAAAGGAGTGTGTTTATATCCAATCACATGGAAATTAAACAAAATAAGAAAGCATGAGGCTCTTTTGTGCTTGTTGATTATCACAGTAGACTGATTATGATCTTTTTATATCGTTCATTAATATATTTTGTCCCACTGCTGAAAGAAAGTGTTAAAGTTAAGATGTTCATAGTCGATGTAGTCGTCAATTGGCACCACTATGGTGACGGCACATATGATGACATTACATGCAAACCCTAACACTTATATTTCTGTGTTTCAGCCCAGGAAGTAAACATCCCATCTCCTGTTGGACAGAATGTCACTGTGAACTGTTCGCTTCCTGGAAACCCCGACATCAAAGCTGTAAAGGTGACCAGAGATGACCTGGGAGACGAATACGTCGCCTATTTCCGAGATGGGCACATGGATCCAGACAACCAGAAACCATCTTTTAAGAACCGAGTGGAACTGCTCATAAAGCAAGGCAACCTATTTTTTAGCATGCGGAATGTGAGCTCCACCGACAAGGGATCCTACAAGATTAGAATAAAATACAACGAGGGGACAATTCAAACAAAACACATTTGCACCGTCAACTTGATGACTGCTCCAGCCTCAGGTTAGTTTGATCGGTTCTTTTGTATCAGATGGTAATAGTGGCCTGTAAAAATGTATGAACACATTAACATAATGTGTATATTTTTTGAAAACAGTACAGTGACATCAAACGACCTGTTGTTTTGGCTGCATATGGTATAATGAGGGGTACAGGTGCCTCAGAATGATCCAGCCCTGATACTCAATACAGGTGCAGAGGTGGAAGAAATATTCACATCCTTTACAGCAGTAAAAGTACCAAAAGAGAAATGTAAAAATAGTCTATTAAAAGCAAAAGTCCTGAATACAAAAACTCTACTACAGTTAAAGTACATAAGTATTATGAGCTTGATGTAGGTTTGGTCCCTCTGACTGATATATTATTATTATATATCACATGATTAGATCATTACTGAGGCATCTGTCAGTAAGCAACATGCTCAAAAACCTAGATCCAAACATGTTCTTACACGTTCAGGTTAGGTGAAGCCTCAGGTTACGGAGCGTTAAGTTCCCATAGAGGAAAAGAGGTATGGGTAAATATCAGATTGTAGTTCTGACAGATGTTTAGTCAAGATACATCAAGGTGCATGTCATCACATCATGTGCTGTTCTCTAGCGTTAATGAAGATGTTAATAATTATCAGATTTGCTCTCTGACTGACACATCTACCTACCCACTTCTTCTCTGGGTATGGTATCTGGTGTGCACGTCGGGGATCAGAGCTGAGGTATCAGTGAGGGCACGTTCTAGAAAAAGCTAAATGTACTAAGAAAATGTCACAGCACAAATGGATTTCCTTCACACTGTCATTAACTGACAAATCTGTTTTCTGCTCTTCAGTTGCCTCGGCTGGAAACATCTTGAAGGACAACGGACGATTTGGATCAATTGCTGCAGTTGTTGTTGTTGCTGTTGTTGTGGTGGGTTAGGTTTTAAGAAGAATTGAGGTCAAGCAGTTCCTTATTAATCTACAGGCCAAAAGCTGTCCTGATTGAAAATGGTGTCCACCACTGAAAAGACAATAGAAACACCTTAACGCCTTACATTAATGAAAAATACACTATTAAAGGCAATATGAAAAAGTAGCATTGACAACAATCAGAAGTTCCAAAACGCAGACGAGGAAATAAGCAAAGAGGGGGTGGGGGTGGGGTCTGTTAGCAGGGCATTACCCAAAACTTTTCTGATCAATAACTTGAATTATGGCCTGAATAAAAGCATAAGCTAGCTACTTGGACTGGAGAATGACCAAACAAACCCCCCACCTTAAATGGGACACTCTTATCTCACCAGAGCAAAACTATAAACCCCTGCAAATCTGACCCAAAGTTGTTAATAATAATAAAAATAATAACTTTATTTTTATGTCACCTTTCATACAAGAAATGCAGCTAAAAGTGAGAAAAGCAAGAGATAGGTTTCCGTAGGTTTAATCTAATCACATATCTGTTAACTTAAATCAAATATGGATAAGCACATTAGATAGGAAGGTACTTTGAATACTTGAAGTGAATGTTGTTTAACAACAGAATTGCTGCTTTAACTTTACTATGCACTCTATTCCAGCAGTATGGTTATGACTGGGAAAATATCATGAAATACTTGAATATTATGAAAAGAATGTGTTTACAACTTCAATGTGATATTCTAGGCCACAGTGACCTGATGTATGAGGGACCAAAAAAAAACCTGAGACCTCCCCAAAAATTCCTTTTATTTCAGAAGACCACCAGCCGCGCCTCAAGTCTCCTGAAAACAAAGAAAACAAACACACCCAAACTATGCCTTTTTAATTCAAATTATAAAAAGGAAAGCTTAACTGAACTTGGTTGACCTGTCCTCCAGAACTCTAGACTTTTGTTTGTCAACCAAGTATATGCACATTCAATCTTTTTATTGAAAAAAGTTTAATTTGTTTTTGTTTTATTTGTAACATTAAGTCTCGTATTTCCATCTACAGTATGTTGTGTGTTTTTTTTGTTTGTTTGTTTGTTTGTTGTTGTTTTTTTAAGTATATGTGAAGATTTGAATGTAGTCAATGTTAGTAACTGTTCAGCACTCAACTCAAGTTACTAAGAGCCAACCAAATCCTGATGCAGCTGATGCAGTCTCTTTCACTGCCAAACACTGTGACGCTACACCACACAGTGCTGGACCTGCCAAGATGATGCCTTAACCACAATGAAATACCTCAGTAGCAAGGACAACATGGCTTTGTGATCAAGAGTTGATGTGATCATTTGTTTAGAGAAGTCGAACAAGCGTTCCCTTAGCATTCCTGTTGCAATATGTTAATAAATGTTTTTATTTGTCCTAAAAGTGTTTGGTTGTTTCTTTGAGCTGCAGTAAACAGAGGTCACTGTTTGGGAGAATAATTTAGGATTATGAGACCGATTCATTGATTAAATTGAAAAAAGGGTTAGTGCTCCCTCCTGGCACTAACAAACCTAATCTAACTCCTAACCAAAGAGAAGGTGGTGCCCACAGTAACGAAGTAATTAAATAAAGTAATACTACTACAGATATATTAAAATAAATTAAAGTAGTTGTAAAATAACTCGTAGGTAGAAAAACAAAGTATGTTCCTGTGGGAAGCAGCGATTTAGCTGAAAGGAAGTGAACAGTAGGTGATGTTGTACCTACATGTGTGACAGCTTCTCTCTGCTTTAACCACTAAAATGTGGTGAGAAAGATTCGAACACTGTGTGTAGCTGCACAACAGCAGTCGGTAAAGACCAGTGTGGTGAGCTCTCACCCTATTATACTTTAGTTTTCTTATGTATATTTTTTGGTGTCTTCCTAGTCCCAAACACTTTGTTCCATCATATGAAACTGTGCAGCTTATTGAGCAAATGTGTGTAATCATTTTGGGGTTTTTTTTGTAGCTTGTAACTTTGAAACTCAAATACTTGGACATACGTTCAGCTACAGATCCTGTTTAAACTTTGAAATGTTGAAAAGACTTTGAATTTTCAGAATTTATCAGTGTTAAAAAAAACAGTGCAGTGACATCACACAGCCTTTTGTGTTGGCTGCATACAATACAATGAGGGGTAGAAACAGGTGCCTCAGAGGTGTCAGCCCTGATAGATCTGCTGATGATCTGATGATGACACATCCTGGCTAACCTACCCACTTATTCTCTGGGTATGGTATCTGGTGTGCATGTTGGGGATCAAATCTAATATCTAACAGGTATCCAGTGAGAGCACAACTGGAAAAAGCTAAATGTGCTAAGAAAATGGCACAGCACAAATGGATTTCCTTCAAATTTCCATCAGACCATCATTAGCTGACAAATCTCTTTTCTGCTCTTCAATTTTCCACTGCGAAACACCATGGCTGGAGACAAAAACAGACATTTTGCATCAGTCATAAGTCTGTTATTTGTTGGTGTGCTGGTTATTGGTTTTGTGATATTCTACCAATCTAAAAAATGTAGAAAGGAATGAGATCAAGCGTGACATCTGTAGCTGTTAAATGAGGTGCAGTCAACACCCTGGTGCTCACAGTGTGACACTATTGTAGGTGATGTCTTTTTCCTTGCTTAAAAAGGAAAGCTCACACCATTAACATACATGAAGGAGGCAAAATATTAGGAACACTTTTAAATATAATACACTCCAGTACACCACCACCACCCACTATGACCTAATAATAAATTTAAAGGAAATTATCACATTTCTGACAATGTCAACAAAAACTGAAAATGTATAAGCTTAGTTAATGTAGAATTTAGGGCAGAGCTGTCATATTTGGATTGTATACACTCACCTGCCTTGGTCAAGCTGCCCTGGCACGTCTTCAGCTTGTACGAAATGCAGCAGCTAGGCTATTAACTACGACTGGCCGTAGATCTCACATCACTCCTATTTTAGCCTCACTGCATTGGCTGCCAGCAGTTTTTTTACTCTGTCTCTGTCTGGTACAGTGTAACACCGGTAGGCTGCCAGCAGCTGTCAATCAAACACAGACATGCCTGTCCAGCTGGGTGAGATAAAAAGGAGCATGTCTGACATTTCCCCCTAAATTCCCTTTTTCCTTCATGCTAATAATACACAACTATTAATGATTTTCTGTAGAAACACTGATCAAACAAACCACAGACAGACAGTCTCACCATGTTTACCAAACCACAACAAATACAAGTATTTTCCATCTTATTAATCTGTAGAAAACACACACACTCAGCACATGTGATCAGATCTTCATTTACTCTGCAGTCACTGCAGCACAGCTCAGACGTCAGGCAGAGGAATGAAAAAAAACTTTATTCAAAATATTCAGTTACAGAGTTACAAAGATGGATGTTGCTGGCAGTAAAGTAACAGAACAAACGTAAAGCAGTGACTTCATATTGTAAATGTTCAGCTTCTGTTCTAATTCTCATGTTCTCATGTTCACTACTGTCACTGTTCAGCTCAGAAGTGATGCTCGGTGGTGACCTCCATGATGTCATCATATTCCTCAGCCAATCCCTCTGCAGCCTGGTTGGGCAGGGGTGTTGCCATGGAGATGTCATATCCTGTTGTGTGAAGAGTTAGAGATAAAGAGTTTGAACTGACTGACAGAGGCAAGGATCTGTTGTAAATAATAATGTAAATAATATAATCAACACTAAATAACTGTAATAATGTTCACTGATAGAGATATTGTGCAACACATGATTGATTGATTAATTGATTGATTGATCATTACTAAGTGTCTCTAAGGGGAGTTACCTGTGGTCCTGTGTCGATATAAAGACATCATGAGGAGAGTGGAGATGAAGTATGGAGTGAACACCACTAGATGGTAGGCCAGTCTATATACCAGGGGCGGGGCTACACAGACAAAGGGCGGGGCTACAGAGAGAGGGGACAGGGCTGTGGCTGTAGGTTCACAAAGGGGAAACATCTGGTCAGGTGAACATGTGGATGAAATAAGTGGTAAAATCAAAGTGAATTTCCTCACCTGTGACAGTGATCCAGCTGGGTGGTGCAGGTTGAGATGTAGTGGTGGGTTTCTCTAAAATGACCAAAAAATATATGATTAAAAGCACATGAATTTATAAAATGGATTCCATGTTCACTAATTTTACTGTTCAGAAAGTGATCAGATTACTGAGAATGGTGCAGTTTATGAGACATTTAAACATCATCTATATTGTTTATTGTTTGTTTGCCAGATTTGGAAGCTCATTTCAAATAATATGTGAAAATAATGACTAATATTTTAATATTAAGTAAATAAACACATAAAATGATTCAAATGCAACAGAGGTGAATTCTGTCCAGCTTTGTTTGTGTAAAGTGACAACATAATATAACATATTAAAAGTGGAAAGATTTGTCTTTGACTTCCTCACCTGTGACAGTGATCCAGCTGGATGGAGACTCTCCATGACTGCTGATGTGACACTTGTAGAGGCCTTCATCAGACTTGGAAACATGGTGGATGGTCATGTGACCTGCAGGCTCAGTCCTGATGAGGGAGCCATCTTTATAGAAATCAGCTGGGAGGTTGGAGGTCTTTGTCTTACAGTGCAGAGTGACATCATCTCCCTCCATCACAGGGAGGACAGGACTCTGCAGGATCACTGGTCCACCTCAACACAGACACAAACTACAGTATTTCATCATTTACACTCAGCTTCATCAATACTAACTCCAGAGTCTGAACTTACCAGTGACAGTGATGTTGATGCTGTTACTGGTTGCTCCCTCTCTGGACTCACACCAGTAAACTCCACTGTCCCAGGGGGCTGTTACACTGATGTTACAGGAGGAACCAGCTGATCTTCCCCACTTAACTCCACACTCAGCTCTGGTTTCTGTGGTTGTGTTCCTCCTCAGCGTCCACCCCGCAGAGCTGTCGTCCTCCTCACAGCTCAGAGAGACAAAGTCTCGTTTAAACATCTGAGAGCTGCTGGAACTCACAGTCAGGTGAGCTGGAGGGAGGAGAGGATGATAAATAATCTTTTAAAGGTCTCTGAAACTTAACTAATTACCCAGGCTGATCCTGAACTCACTGACTTCCTGTTAGTTTGACATGCTTTACATTATTATCATTATTGCATTGTAACATCCACACTGCTTTGAATTATGAAGCCTGGTGATGGAAAATAAGAGAGCTTCTATGATTGTGATAAAAGACGTTTACTAACCTTGGTTTGTTGTGCAGCACAGCAGTGAACTCACAACTAAAGTGAAATGACACTCAGGTTGGTTTGAGGTTTTACAATCAACAAGACATCAGAGGAAAGTGACAGACACCAGACAGACTGATCTTGGTTCGGTTTTACTGATACAGAATGAGCACAGAAAGGAGGAGAGATCTCTTTCATGTTCTACACTAAACCAGATGTTTAACTTTACTCTTCAACACTACGTGAGATCAGAGAGCCACAGCACTGTCTGACTGAATGACTGATAACAATGTAAACACAAGGCTCATGGAAATTCCAATAAATATGGGCTTGTAACATCTTATACACTTATACAGGTACATTAATATAATTTGTCCTATTTGATCAGAACAGATTTTTGTCAATAACAGTATTTTGCTTCAACCATAAATGAAGCAGGCCGATGTTTATTGTGTGTAGATTAGCCTATTAATGGAAATGATGGCATCTGCCCTCAGATACAACCCTAAAACTGTTTTATACAAATAAAAACATCAAAAACACGTATGTTTTCACTGCACCTGTATAACGTCAGCCCACAAATAAACAGTGCTGAAAAAATCTGTCCCATGGTTGAACCTAATTGTGACCCCTGATGGTGGGTGTGGCATTAATTATGTCAAAGAACACTCTTACAACAATCTTTTTTTTTGTTGTTTTTACAATGATGTAAAACTCTGTAAAACAATTTCAGTTTAACAGTTTGAGAAAGTTTTTAAGACGTCGTCCAGACGAGTAGTTCACCACCTTTATAGTTTTGACCCCTTAAAATACAGCAACGTCTGATTGACAGACAAGTAGACATTGATGTTACATGATCAGTAATTTACAAGAAAAAAACAAAAATTTTTGATGAATATCTGAAAAGATCAATCTAATTTTGTGTGGCTGCTTTCCTATCTTGTTACTTGTCTCATGGCCCCTTAAATGTGTGTTGGAGCCAATGATTTACAGCACAGAGGTCAGTGGGAAAATTCTTGCAGTATGTTAATGTTGAACATTCTGACAGCAGTGTTATATAAAAGTTTTGAAAAACAGCATGTAAAGCACAGATACATAATATAACATTCCTAATATAGTTGTATTAAAACATGAGAACGTCATGTTACTCCTTTTAAAAATCGTTGAGAAACTCGAGTGATATATTTTGTTACTTCGTTAAAGTTTGGGGACTCAGGAAATTAAAAAATGGTCCATATCTGTGCAGCAGAGCTGAAGATATCCTGACTTCAGTGGTTGAAGAAGTACTCAGATCCTTTACTTAGGTAAATGTACCAAAAAAGCAAAGTAAAAATACTCCGTTATGAGTAAAAGTCCTTCTTGAAAAGTCCTACTACAGTAAAAGTACATAAGTATTATTGTCATGTTTCTGTCCCAGTCTGACTCTGTCCCTCCACCAGTCCACCAGATGCCCACAGACTTTTTCTCTGTTTGTTGAACTGGACTGAGTGGCAGTCAGCCCTTGAAGTTGAAACTGAAGTTTATTTTCACACTAGTTGTTATCTTAAGGAAGTATGACTGAGGACTGTTGCTTGCTACACACTGACCCTTGTAGAAACTATGTAGGCTGAGGAGGACTAACCATAACTAGTGAAGTGAATTTTATGAGTAAAACTGGTGGAACAACAAGAAGAAAATCATTGAGAAAATAAATAAAAACATCATGGGAACCTTCTGTAAAAACATGATCTGATTGTCTCAATGTAAACTAATGTGAGGATCATTTTTAGACCCAAAAACCACAGACATGAGACTGATATAAAAACCAAACTGGAAACACGTTTAAATGAACAACAGGAGTCTAGTTGTTATCATTAAATCAGAAACACACAAATTGTACTTACAGAGCAGCAGCAGTAGAGATGTTTCCTCCATCATAACACTTGCTGATATTAAACCTAAAAAAAACTCTTTGATCAGTTTAGTAACATCTAGAAAAACCCTCCTCCTTCCTCTGTGTCCGTGGCTCAGTGTCGTGGTTTCCTCATCACAGACTACTGAGAGGAAACTTTCTTTGTTTAGTTGCAATAAAGCAGACAACACCATAACAATGAAGAAAAGATCTACAAAAACAAAACCTAAAAGTCAAGATGAAAAGCAACAAGTGGCACATCAATACCTGTGTGGTGCGTTCACTGACAGTCAAACTAACCATATAATAGGAACTTCTGTTTTGTTGGGGTTAAGTTTGATGAAGTTATTTGACAGTCCTTGATAGCTGGTAGGCAGTCTTGCAAGGTGGAGAGTTTGCTATGCTCATTTGAATTGAAAGAAAAGTATAGCTGTGTATCATCCACATAGCTGTGATAAGAGATACACTAAATCGACTAATTAGGAAACCAAGGGGGAGCATGTACTAGGGGGAAAAGGGGAGACTTGGGAGATATAACGATCAATGGCCACAGAAAAACTCCTACCATAGTAAAGTATATATAAATGTGCAGTGTATGTAATAGACACACCCTATACAATAGTAATACAATACTATGAAGTATTTATAATGAAATGATTAATTGATTATGTTAAAACATTGATTTTATAAATGAAATAACTCATTGGTAGAAAAACACCGTATGTTCCTGTGGGTGGCAACAATTTAGCTGAAAGGAAGCGAACAGGAGGTGATGTTGTACCTACATGTGTGACAGCTTCTCTCTGCTTTAACCACAAAAATGTCGTGAGAATGAGACATGAACACTGTGTGTAGCTGCACAACAGCAGTCAGTAAAGACCAGTGTGGTGAGCTCTCACCCTATTGTACTTTAGTTTTCTTATGTATATTTTTTGGTGTCTTACTTGTCCCACACACTTTGCTCCACAAACATCATATGAACATCAAACTGTGTGGCTTATTGAACAGATGTGTGCAATCATTTGGGGTTTTTTTGTAGCATATTCCAGCGATTTTATATAGATTTATAACGTCAGTCTATGGGAGGAATGATCCAAGTCAGTTGGGTCCTTTGTAACTTTGAAACTCAACTGATCAGACATACACTCAGCCACAGATCCTGTTTAACCTTTAAAATGTTGAAAAGATATTGAATTTAACACAGCCTGTTGTATTGGCTGCATACAGTACAATGAGGGGTGGAAGCAGAGGTGCCTCAGATTGATCCAGCCCTGATACATATCCGCTGATGTTCAATACAGGTGCAGAGGTGGAAGAGGTATTCAGATCCTTTACTTAAGTAAAGAACCAATACCTTAAGATGCATATCATCACATCATGTGCTCTTCTCTACTGTTAATGATAATGTTAATAATTATCACATTTTCTCCCTGACTGACACATCCTGGCTAAACTACCCACTTATTCTCTGGGTATGGTATCTGGTGTGCATGTCGGGGATCAAATCTAATATCTAACTGAGGTATCCAGTGAGAGCACAACTGGAAAAAGCTAAATGTGCTAAGAAAATGGCACAGCACAAATGGATTTCCTTCAAATCTCCATCAGACCGTCATTAGTTGACAAATCTGTTTTCTGCTCTCCAATTTTCCACTGCGAAACTCCATGGCTGGAGGCAAAAACAGACATTTTGCATCAGTCATAAGTCTGTTATTTGTTGGTGTGCTAGTTATTGGTTTTGTGATATTCTACCAATGTAAAAAATGTAGAAAGGAATGAGATCAAGCGTGACATCTGTGGCTGTTAAATGAGGTGCAGTCAACACCCTGGTGCTCACAGTGTGACACTATTGTAGGTGATGTCTTTTTCCTTGCTTAAAAAGGAAAGCTCACACCATTAACATACATGAAGGAGGCAAAATATTAGGAACACTTTTAAATATAATACACTCCAGTACACCACCACCACCCACTATGACCTAATAATAGATTTAAAGGAAATTGTCACATTTCTGACAATGTCAACAAAAACTGAAAATGTATCAGCTTAGTTAATGTAGAATTTAGGGCAGAGCTGTCATATTTGGATTGTATACACTCACCTGCCTTGGTCAAGCTGCCCTGGCACATCTTCAGCTCGTACGAAATGCAGCAGCTAGGCTATTAACTAGGACTGGCCGTAGATCTCACATCACTCCTATTTTAGCCTCACTGCATTGGCTGCCAGCAGCTTGTTTACTTTGTCTTTGTCTGGTACAGTGTAACACCGGTAGGCTGCCAGCAGCTGTCAATCAAACACAGACATGCCTGTCCAGCTGGGTGAGATAAAAAGGAGCATGTCTGACATTTCCCCCTAAATTCTCCTTTTCCTTCATGCTAATAATACACAACTATTAATGATTTTCTGTAGAAACACTGATCAAACAAACCACAGACACAGACAGTCTCACCATGTTTACCAAACCACAACAAATACAAGTATTTTCCATCTGACTAATCTGTAGAAAACACACACACTCAGCACATGTGATCAGATCTTCATTTACTCTGCAGTCACTGCAGCACAGCTCAGACATCAGGCAGAGGAATGAAAAAAAACTTTATTCAAAATATTCAGTTACAGAGTTACAAAGATGGATGTTGCTGGCAGTAAAGTAACAGAACAAACGTAAAGCAGTGACTTCATATTGTAAATCTTCAGCTTCTGTTCTAATTCTCATGTTCTCATGTTCACTACTGTCAGTGTTCAGCTCAGAAGTGATGCTCGGTGGTGACCTCCATGATGTCATCATATTCCTCAGCCAATCCCTCTGCAGCCTGGTTGGGCGGGGGTGTTGCCATGGAGATGTTATATCCTGTTGTGTGAGAAGTTAGAGATAAAATGTTTGAACGGGCTGACAGAGGCAAGGATCTGTTGTAAATAATAATGTAAATAATATAATCAACACTAAATAACTGTAATAATGTTCACTGATAGAGATATTGTGCAACACATGATTGACTGATTAATTGATTGATTGATCATTACTAAGTGTCTCTAAGGGGAGTTACCTGTGGTCCTGTGTCGATATAAAGACATCATGAGGAGAGTGGAGATGAAGTATGGAGTGAACACCACTAGATGGTAGGCCAGTCTATATACCAGGGGCGGGGCTACACAGACAAAGGGTGGGGCTACAGAGAGAGGGGACAGGGCTGTGGCTGTAGGTTCACAAGGAGAAACATCTGGTCAGGTGAACATGTGGATGAAATAAGTGGTAAAATCAAAGTGAACTTCCTTACCTGTGACAGTGATCCAGCTGGGTGGTGTAGGTTGAGGTGTAGTGGTGGGTTTCTCTAAAATGACCAAAAAATATATGATTAAAAGCACATGAATTTATAAAATGGATTCCATGTTCACTAATTTTACTGTTCAGAAAGTGATCAGATTACTGAGAATGGTGCAGTTTATGAGACATTTAAACATCATCTATATTGTTTATTGTTTGTTTGCCAGATTTGGAAGCTCATTTCAAATAATATTTGAAAATAATGACTAATATTTTAATATTAAGTAAATAAACATAAAATGACAACAGAGGTGAATTCTGTCCAGCTCCGTTTGTGTAAAGTGACAACATAATATAACATATTAAAAGTTGAAAGATTTGTCTTTAACTTCCTCACCTGTGACAGTGATCCAGCTGGATGGAGACTCTCCATGACTGCTGCTGTGACACTTGTAGAGGCCTTCATCAGACTTGGAAACATGGTGGATGGTCATGTGACCTGCAGGCTCAGTCCTGATGAGGGAGCCATCTTTATAAAAATCAGCTGGGAGGTTGGAGGTCTTTGTCTTACAGTGCAGAGTGACATCATCTCCCTCTATCACAGGGAGGACAGGACTCTGCAGGATCACTGATCCATCTGAAGACAGAGACAAACTACAGCATTTCATCATTTACACTCAGCTTCATCAATACTAACTCCACAGTCTGATCTTACCAGTGACAGTGATGTTGATGCTGTTACTGGTTGCTCCCTCTCTGGACTCACACCAGTAAACTCCACTGTCCCAAGGGGCTATTAGACTGATGTTACAGGAGGAACCAGCTGATCTTCCCCAGCTAGCTCCACACTGAGACATGTGTTGTCTGGTTGTGTTCCTCCTCAGCGTCCATCCGGCAGAGCTGTCGTCCTCCTCACAGCTCAGAGAGACAAAGTCTCGTTTAAACATCTGAGAGCTGCTGGGACTCACAGTCAGGTGAGCTGGAGGGAGGAGAGGATGATAAATAATCCTTTAAAGGTCTCTGAAACTGAACTTATTACCCAGGCTGATCCTGAACTCACTGACTTCCTGTTAGTTTGACATGCTTTACATTATTATCATTATTGCATTGTAACATCCACACTGCTTTGAATTATGAAGCCTGTTGACAGAAAATAACAGAGCTTCCAAGTCAGTGAGGTTTGTGATTGTGATAGAAGAAGTTTACTAACCTTGATTTGTTGTGCAGCACAGCAGTGAACTCACAACTAAAGAGAAATGACACTCAGGTTGATTTGAGGTTTTACAATCAACAAGACATCAGAGGAAAGTGACAAACACCAGACAGACTGATCTTGGTTTGGTTTTACTGATACAGAATGAGCACAGAAAGGAGGAGAGATCTCTTTCATGTTCTACACTAAACCGGATGTTTAACTTTACTCTTCAACACTACGTGAGATCAGAGAGCCACAGCACTGTCTGACTGAATGACTTGCCTCCTCCCTGTTACTGCCAAAGTGTTAAAAAAATAAAAATATCTATCCCTACAAGCTTTGATATTGTTGCAGAGAAACATCTGAGTTAGACATTGACGTTACATTATCCAGTAATTCACAAGAAAAAAAATTTGATGAATATCCGAACAGATCAATCTAATTTTGTGTGGCTGTTTTCCTATCCTGTTACTTGATTTACAGCACAGAGGTCAGTGGGAAAATTCCTGCAGTATGTTAATGTTGAACATTCTGACAGCAGTGTTATATAAAAGTTCTGATAAACAGCATCTAAATCAAAGATACATATTATTCTCTATATAACATTCCTAATGTAGTTGTATTAAAACATTAGAACGTCATGTTACTCCTTTTAAAAATTGTTGGGGCACTCGAGTGATATATTCTGTCACTTCCTTAAATTTTGGGGACTCACAGGAAATTATAAAATGGTCCATATCTGTTCAGCAGAGCTGAAGATATCCTGACTTCAGTGGTCCCAATCTGACTCTGTCCCTCCACCAGTCCGCCAGATGCCCACAGACTTTTTCTCTGTTTGTTGAACTGGACTGAGTAGCAGTCGGCCCTTGAAGTTGAAATTGAAGTTTGTTTTCACACTAGTTGTTATCTTAAGGAAGTATGACTGAGGACTGTTGCTTGCTACACACTGACCCTTGTAGAAACTATGTAGGCTGAGGAGGACTAACCATAACCAGTGAAGTGAATTTTATGAGTAAAACTGGTGGAACAAGAAGAAGAAAATCATCAAGAAAATAAATAAAAACATTATGGGAACCTTCTGTAAAAACACGATCTGACTGTCTCAAAGTAAACTAATGTTAAGATCATTTTGAGAAACACGTTTAAATGAACAACAGTAGTCTAGTTGTTATGTTTAAATCAGAAACACACAAATTGTACCTACAGAGCAGTAGCAGTAGAGATGTTTCCTCCATCATAACACTTGCTGATATTAAACCTAAAAAAACTCTTTGATCAGTTTAGTAACATCTAGAAAAACCCTCCTCCTTCCTCTGTGTCCGTGGCTCAGTGTCGTGGTTTCCTCATCACAGACTACTGAGAGGAAACTTTCTTTGTTTATTTGCAATAAAGCAGACAAAACCATAACAATGAAGAAAAGATCTACAAAAACAAGACCTAAAAGTCGAGATGAAAAGCAACAAGTGGCACATCAATACCTGCGAGGTGCGTTCACTGACAGTTGAACTAACCATATAATAGGAACTTCTGTTTTGTTGGGGTTAAGTTTGAGGAAGTTATTTGACAGTCCTTGATAGCTGGTAGGCAGTCTTGCAAGGTGGAGACTTTGCTATGCTCATTTGAATTGAAAGAAAAGTATAGCTGTGTATCATCCACATAGCTGTGATAAGAGATACACTAAATCGACTAATTAGGAAACCAAGGGAGAGCATGTACTAGGGGGAAAAGGGGAGACTTGGGAGATATAATGATCAATGGCCACAGAAAAACTCCTACCATAGTAAAGTATATAATGTTATATAAATGTGCAGTGTATGTAATAGACACACCCTATACAATAGTAATACAATACTATGAAGTATTTATAATGAAATGATTAATTGATTATGTTAAAACATTGATTTTATAAATGAAATAACTCATTGGTTGAAAAACACTGTATGTTCCTGTGGGTGGCAACAATTTAGCTGAAAGGAAGCGAACAGGAGGTGATGTTGTACCTACATGTGTGACAGCCTCTCTCTGCTTTAACCACAAAAATGTGGTGAGAAAGAGACATGAACACTGTGTGTAGCTGCACAACAGCAGTCAGTAAAGACCAGTGTGGTGAGCTCTCACCCTATTGTACTTTAGTTTTCTTATGTATATTTTTTGGTGTCTTACTTGTCCCACACACTTTGCTCCACAAACATCATATGAACATCAAACTGTGTGGCTTATTGAACGGATGTGTGCAATCATTTGGTTTTTTTTGTAGCATATTCCAGCGATTTTATATAGATTTATAATGTCAGTCTACGGATTTGTAACTTTGAAACTCAACTGCTCAGACATACACTCAGCCACAGATCCTGTTTAAACTTTAAAATGTTGAAAAGATATTGAATTTAACACACCCTGTTGTGTTGGCTGCATACAGTACAATGAGGGGTGGAAACAGAGGTGCCTCAGATTGATCCAGCCCTGAAACATATCCGCTGATGTTCAATACAGGTGCAGAGGTGGAAGAGGTATTCAGATCCTTTACTTAAGTAAAGAACCAATACCTTAAGATGCATATCATCACATCATGTGCTGTTCTCTACTGTTAATGATAATGTTAATAATTATCACATTTTCTCCCTGACTGACACATCCTGGCTAACCTACCCACTTATTCTCTGGGTATGGTATCTGGTGTGCATGTTGGGGATCAAATCTAATATCTAACTGAGGTATCCAGTGAGAGCACAACTGGAAAAAGCTAACTGTACTAAGAAAATGGCACAGCACAAATAGATTTCCTTCAAATTTCCATCAGACCGTCATTAGCTGACAAATCTGTTTTCTGCTTTTCAATTTTCCACTGCGAAACTCCATGGCTGGAGACACAAACAGACATTTTGCATCAGTCATAAGTCTGTTATTTGTTGGTTTGCTGGTTATTGGTTTTGTGATATTCTACCAATGTAAAAAATGTGGAAAGGAATGAGATCAAGCGTGACATCTGCGGCTGTTAAATGGGGTGCAGTCAACATCCTGGTGCTCACAGTGTGACACTATTGTAGGTGATGTCTTTTTCCTTGCTTACACTTCTCATAATTACATAAAAGATCTCTAACACTGTGTTTTGCACCATGTTTCAGCAAAGCTCACACCATTAACATACATGAAGGAGGCAAAATATTAGGAACACTTTTAAATATAATACACTCCAGTACACCACCACCACCCACTATGACCTAATAATAGATTTAAAGGAAATTATCACATTTCTGACAATGTCTACAAAAACTGAAAATGTATCAGCTTAGTTAATGTAGCATTTATTGCAGAGCTGTCATATTTGGATTGTATACACTCACCTGCCTTGGTCAAGCTGCCCTGGCACGTCTTCAGCTCGTACGAAATGCAGCAGCTAGGCTATTAACTAGGACTGGCCGTAGATCTCACATCACTCCTATTTTAGCCTCACTGTATTGGCTGCCAGCAGTTTTTTTACTCTGTCTCTGTCTGGTACAGTGTAACACCGGTAGGCTGCCAGCAGCTGTCAATCAAACACAGACATGCCCCTCCAGCTGGGTGAGATAAAAAGGAGCATGTCTGACAGTTTCCCCTAAATTCCCTTTTTCCTTCATGCTAATAATACACAACTATTAATGATTTTCTGTAGAAACACTGATCAAACAAACCACAGACAGACAGTCTCACCATGTTTACCAAACCACAACAAATACAAGTATTTTCCATCTTACTAATCTGTAGAAAACACACACACTCAGCACATGTGATCAGATCTTCATTTACTCTGCAGTCACTGCAGCACAAAGATGGATGTTGCTGGCAGTAAAGTAACAGAACAAACGTAAAGCAGTGACTTCATATTGAAAATATTCAGCTTCTGTTCTAATTCTCATGTTCTCATGTTCACTACTGTCACTGTAAACTGTCTCTGACATGTTCAGCTCAGAAGTGATGCTCGGTGGTGACCTCCATGATGTCATCATATTCCTCAGCCAGTCCCTCTGCAGCCTGGTTGGGCGGGGGTGTTGCCATGGAGATGTCATATCCTGTTGTGTGAAGAGTTAGAGATTAAGAGTTTGAACTGACTGACAGAGACAAGGATCTATATGTAAATAATATAATCAACACTAAATAACTGTAATAATGTTCACTGATAGAGATATTGTGCAACACATGATTAATTGATTGATTGATTGATCATTACTAAGTGTCTCTAAGGGGAGTTACCTGTGGTCCTGTGTCGATATAAAGACATCATGAGGAGAGTGGAGATGAGGTACGGAGAGAACACCACTAGGTGATAGGCCAGTCTGAACACAAGGGGCGGGGCTACATATCCAATGGGCAGGGTTACACATACAGGGGCTGGGGCTGTGGCTGTAGGTTCACAAGGATAAACGTCTGGTCAGGTGAACATGTGGATGAAATAAGTGGTAAAATCAAAGTGAACTTCCTTACCTGTGACAGTGATCCAGCTAGGTGGTATAGGTTGAGATGTAGTGGTGGGTTTCTCTAAAATGACCAAAAAATATATGATTAAAAGCACATGAATTTATAAAATGGATTCCATGTTCACTAATTTTACTGTTCAGAAAGTGATCAGATTACTGAGAATGGTGCAGTTTATTAGACATTTAAACATCATCTATATTGTTTATTGTTTGTTTGCCAGATTTGGAAGCTCATTTCAATTAATATGTGAAAATAATGACTAATATTTTAATATTAAGTAAATAAACACATAAAATGACAACAGAGGTGAATTCTGTCCAGCTTTGTTTATGTAAAGTGACAACATAATATAACATATTAAAAGTTGAAAGATTTGTCTTTAACTTCCTCACCTGTGACAGTCATCCAGCTGGATGGAGACTCTCCATGACTGCTGCTGTGACACTTGTAGAGGCCTTCATCAGACTTGGAAACATGGTGGATGGTCATGTGACCTGCAGGCTCAGTCCTGATGAGGGAGCCATCTTTATAAAAATCAGCTGGGAGGTTGGAGGTCTTTGTCTTACAGTGCAGAGTGACATCATCTCCCTCTATCACAGGGAGGACAGGACTCTGCAGGATCACTGATCCATCTGAAGACAGAGACAAACTACAGCATTTCATCATTTACACTCAGCTTCATCAATACTAACTCCACAGTCTGATCTTACCAGTGACAGTGATGTTGATGCTGTTACTGGTTGCTCCCTCTCTGGACTCACACCAGTAAACTCCACTGTGCCAGGGTAACATGTAGCTGATGTTACAGGAGGAACCAGCAGATCTTCCCCATTTAACTCCACACTCAGCTCTTGTTTCTGTGCTTGTGTTCCTCCTCAGCGTCCATCCCGCAGAGCTGTCGTCCTCCTCACAGCTCAGAGAGACAAACTCTCCTTCAAACATCTGAGAGCTGCTGGGACTCACAGTCAGGTGAGCTGGAGGGAGGAGATGATGATAAATAATCTTTTAAAGGTCTCTGAAACTGAACTAATTACCCAGGCTGATCCTGAACTCACTGACTTCCTGTTAGTTTGACATGCTTTACATTATTATCATTATTGCATTGTAACATCCACACTGCTTTGAATTATGAAGCCTGGTGATGGAAAATAAGAGAGCTTCTATGATTGTGATAAAAGAAGTTTACTAACCTTGGTTTGTTGTGCAGCACAGCAGTGAACTCACAACTAAAGAGAAATGACACTCAGGTTGGTTTGAGGTTTTACAATCAACAAGACATCAGAGGAAAGTGACAAACACCAGACAGACTGATCTTGGTTTGGTTTTACTGATACAGAACGAGCACAGAAAGGAGGAGAGATCTCTTTCATGTTCTACACTAAACCGGATGTTTAACTTTACTCTTCAACACTACTTGAGATCAGAGAGCCACAGCACTGTCTGACTGAATGACTGATAACAATGTAAACACAAGGCTCATGGAAATTCCAATAAATATGGGCTTGTAACATCTTATGCACTTATACAGGTACATTAACATAATTTGTCCTATTTGATCAGAACAGATTTTTGTCAATAACAGTATTTTGCTTCAACCATAAATGAAGCAGGCCAATGTTTATTGTGTGTAGATTAGCCTATTAATGGAAATGATGGCATCTGCCCTCAGATACAACCCTAAAACTGTTTTATACAAATAAAAACATCAAAAACACATATGTTTTCACTGCACCTGTATAACGTCGGCCCACAAATAAACAGTGCTGAAAAAATCTGTCCCATGGTTGAACCTAATTGTGACCCCTGATGGTGGGTGTGGCATTAATCATGTCAAAGAACACTCTTACAACAATCTTTTTTTTTTGTTTTTACAGTGATGTAAAACTCTGTAAAACAATTTCAGTTTAACAGTTTGAGAAAGTTTTTAAGACGTCGTCCAGACGAGTGGTTCACCACTTTTATGGTTTTGAGCCCTTAAAATGCAGCAACATCTGATTGACAGACAAGTAGACATTGATGTTACATGATCAGTAATTTACAAGAAAAAAAACAAAAATTTTGATGAATATCTGAAAAGATCAATCTAATTTTGTGTGGCTGCTTTCCTTTCCTGTTACTTGTCTCATGGCCCCTTAAATGTGTGTTGGAGCCAATGATTTACAGCACAGAGGTCAGTGGGAAAATTCCTGCAGTATGTTAATGTTGAACATTCTGACAGCAGTGTTATATAAAAGTTTTGAAAAACAGCATCTAAATCAAAGATACATATTATTCTCTATATAACATTCCTAATGTAGTTGTATTAAAACATGAGAACGTCATGTTACTCCTTTTAAAAATCATTGGGAAACTCGAGTGATATATTTTGTTACTTCGTTAAAGTTTGGGGACTCACAGGAAATTAAAAAATTGTCCATATCTGTTCAGCAGAGCTGAAGATATCCTGACTTCAGTGGTTGAAGAAGTACTCAGATCCTTTACTTAAGTAAATGTACCAAAAAAGCAAAGTAAAAATACTCCGTTATGAGTAAAAGTCCTGCTTGAAAAGTCCTACTACAGTAAAAGTACATAAGTATTATTGTCATGTTTCTGTCCCAGTCTGACTCTGTCCCTCCACCAGTCTGCCAGATGCCCACAGACTTTTTCTCTGTTTGTTGAACTGGACTGAGTAGCAGTCAGCCCTTGAAGTTGAAACTGAAGTTTGTTTTCACACTAGTTGTTATCTTAAGGAAGTATGACTGAGGACTGTTGCTTGCTACACACTGACCCTTGTAGAAACTATGTAGGCTGAGGAGGACTAACCATAACCAGTGAAGTGAATTTGATGAGTAAAACTGGTGGAACAACAAGAAGAAAATCGTCAAGAAAATAAATAAAAATATTACGGGAACCTTCTGTAAAAACATGATCTGACTGTCTCAAAGTAAACTAATGTTAAGATCATTTTGAGAAACACGTTTAAATGAACAACAGTAGTCTAGTTGTTATCATTAAATCAGAAACACACAAATTGTACTTACAGAGCAGTAGCAGTAGAGATGTTTCCTCCATCATAACACTTGCTGATATTAAACCTAAAAAAACTCTTTGATCAGTTTAGTAACATCTAGAAAAACCCTCCTCTTTCCTCTGTGTCCGTGGCTCAGTGTCGTGGTTTCCTCATCACAGACTACTGAGAGGAAACTTTCTTTGTTTATTTGCAATAAAGCAGACAAAACCATAACAATGAAGAAAAGATCTACAAAAACAAGACCTAAAAGTCGAGATGAAAAGCAACAAGTGGCACATCAATACCTGCGAGGTGCGTTCACTGACAGTTGAACTAACCCTATAATAGGAACTTCTGTTTTGTTGGGGTTAAGTCTGAGGAAGTTATTTGACAGTCCTTGATAGCTGGTAGGCAGTCTTGCAAGGTGGAGACTTTGCTATGCTCATTTGAATTGAAAGAAAAGTATAGCTGTGTATCATCCACATAGCTGTGATAAGAGATACACTAAATCGACTAATTAGGAAACCAAGGGAGAGCATGTACTAGGGGGAAAAGGGGAGACTTGGGAGATATAACGATCAATGGCCACAGAAAAACTCCTACCATAGTAAAGTATATAATGTTATATAAATGTGCAGTGTATGTAATAGACACACTGTATACAATAGTAGTACAATACTATGAAGTATTTATAATGAAATGATTAATTGATTATGTTAAAACATTGATTTTATAAATGAAATAACTCACTGGTAGAAAAACACTGTATGTTCCTGTGGGTGGCAACAATTTAGCTGAAAGGAAGCGAACAGGAGGTGATGTTGTACCTACATGTGTGACAGCCTCTCTCTGCTTTAACCACAAAAATGTGGTGAGAAAGAGACATGAACACTGTGTGTAGCTGCACAACAGCAGTCAGTAAAGACCAGTGAGGTGAGTTCTCACCCTATTGTACTTTAGTTTTCTTCTGTATATTTTTGGTGTCTTACTTGTCCCACACACTTTGCTCCACAAACATCATATGAACATCAAACTGTGTGGCTTATTGAACAGATGTGTGCAATCATTTGGGGGTTTTTTGTAGCATATTCCAGCGATTTTATATAGATTTATAACGTCAGTCTACAGGAGGAATGATCCAACTCAGTTGGGTCCTTTGTAACTTTGAAACTCAACTGCTCAGACATACACTCAGCCACAGATCCTGTTTAAACTTTAAAATGTTGAAAAGATATTGAATTTAACACAGCCTGTTGTGTTGGCTGCATACAGTACAATGAGGGGTGGAAGCAGAGGTGCCTCAGATTGATCCAGCCCTGAAACATATCCGCTGATGTTCAATACAGGTGCAGAGGTGGAAGAGGTATTCAGATCCTTTACTTAAGTAAAGAACCAATACCTTAAGATGCATATCATCACATCATGTGCTGTTCTCTACTGTTAATGATAATGTTAATGATTATCACATTTTCTCCCTGACTGACACATCCTGGCTAATGTACCCACTTATTCTCTGGTTATGGTATCTGGTGTGCATGTTGGGGATCAAATCTAATATCTAACTGAGGTATCCAGTGAGAGCACAACTGGAAAAAGCTAACTGTACTAAGAAAATGGCACAGCACAAATAGATTTCCTTCAAATTTCCATCAGACCGTCATTAGCCGACAAATCTGTTTTCTGCTCTTCAATTTTCCACTGCGAAACACCATGGCTGGAGACACAAACAGACATTTTGCATCAGTCATAAGTCTGTTATTTGTTGGTTTGCTGGTTATTGGTTTTGTGATATTCTACCAATGTAAAAAATGTGGAAAGGAATGAGATCAAGCGTGACATCTGCGGCTGTTAAATGGGGTGCAGTCAACATCCTGGTGCTCACAGTGTGACACTATTGTAGGTGATGTCTTTTTCCTTGCTTACACTTCTCATAATTACATAAAAGATCTCTAACACTGTGTTTTGCACCATGTTTCAGCAAAGCTCACACCATTAACATACATGAAGGAGGCAAAATATTAGGAACACTTTTAAATATAATACACTCCAGTACACCACCACCACCCACTATGACCTAATAATAGATTTAAAGGAAATTATCACATTTCTGACAATGTCAACAAAAACTGAAAATGTATCAGCTTAGTTAATGTAGCATTTATTGCAGAGCTGTCATATTTGGATTGTATACACTCACCTGCCTTGGTCAAGCTGCCCTGGCACGTCTTCAGCTCGTACGAAATGCAGCAGCTAGGCTATTAACTAGGACTGGCCGTAGATCTCACATCACTCCTATTTTAGCCTCACTGTATTGGCTGCCAGCAGCTTGTTTACTTTGTCTCTGTCTGGTACAGTGTAACACCGGTAGGCTGCCAGCAGCTGTCAATCAAACACAGACATGCTTGTCCAGCTGGGTGAGATAAAAAGGAGCATGTCTGACATTTCCCCCTAAATTCCCTTTTTCCTTCATGCTAATAATACACAACTATTAATGATTTTCTGTAGAAACACTGATCAAACAAACCACAGACAGACAGTCTCACCATGTTTACCAAACCACAACAAATACAAGTATTTTCCATCTGACTAATCTGTAGAAAACACACACACTCAGCACATGTGATCAGATCTTCATTTACTCTGCAGTCACTGCAGCACAGCTCAGACATCAGGCAGAGGAATGAAAAAAAACTTTATTCAAAATATTCAGTTACAGAGTTACAAAGATGGATGTTGCTGGCAGTAAAGTAACAGAACAAATGTAAAGCAGTGACTTCATATTGTAAATGTTCAGCTTCTGTTCTAATTCTCATGTTCTCATGTTCACTACTGTCACTGTAAACTGTCTCTGACGTGTTCAGCTCAGAAGTGATGCTCGGTGGTGACCTCCATGATGTCATCATTTTCCTCAGCCAATCCCTCTGCAGCCTGGTTGGGCGGGGGTGTTGCCATGGAGATGTCATATCCTGTTGTGTGAAGAGTTAGAGATAAAGAGTTTGAACTGACTGACAGAGGCAAGGATCTGTTGTAAATAATAATGTAAATAATATAATCAACACTAAATAACTGTAATAATGTTCACTGATAGAGATATTGTGCAACACATGATTGACTGATTAATTGATTGATCATTACTAAGTGTCTCTAAGGGGAGTTACCTGTGGTCCTGTGTCGATATAAAGACATCATGAGGAGAGTGGAGATGAAGTATGGAGAGAACACCACTAGATGGTAGGCCAGTCTATATACCAGGGGCGGGGCTACAGAGAGAGGGGACAGGGCTGTGGCTGTAGGTTCACAAGGAGAAACATCTGGTCAGGTGAACATGTGGATGAAATAAGTGGTAAAATCAAAGTGAACTTCCTTACCTGTGACAGTGATCCAGCTGGGTGGTGTAGGTTGAGATGTGGTGCTGGGTTTCTCTAAAATGACCAAAAAATATATGATTAAAAGCACATGAATTTATAAAATGGATTCCATGTTCACTAATTTTACTGTTCAGAAAGTGATCAGATTACTGAGAATGGTGCAGTTTATTAGACATTTAAACATCATCTATATTGTTTATTGTTTGTTTGCCAGATTTGGAAGCTCATTTCAAATAATATGTAAAAAATAATGACTAATATTTTAATATTAAGTAAATAAACACATAAAATGACAACAGAGGTGAATTCTGTCCAGCTCCGTTTGTGTAAAGTGACAACATAATATAACATATTAAAAGTTGAAAGATTTGTCTTTAACTTCCTCACCTGTGACAGTGATCCAGCTGGATGGAGACTCTCCATGACTGCTGCTGTGACACTTGTAGAGGCCTTCATGAGACTTGGAAACACGGTGGATGGTCATGTGACCTGCAGGCTCAGTCCTGATGAAGGAGCCATCTTTATAGAAATCAGCTGGGAGGTTGGAGGTCTTTGTCTTACAGTGCAGAGTGACATCATCTCCCTCCATCACAGGGAGGACAGGACTCTGCAGGATCACTGATCCACCTCAACACAGAGACAAACTACAGCATTTCATCATTTACACTCAGCTTCATCAATACTAACTCCAGAGTCTGAACTTACCAGTGACTGTGATGTTGATGCTGTTACTGGTTGCTCCTTTTCTGGACTCACACCAGTAAACTCCACTGTCCCAAGGGGCTGTTACACTGATGTTACAGGAGGAACCAGCTGATCCTCCCCAGCTGTCACACTCAGCTCTGGTTTCTCTGGTTGTGTTCCTCCTCAGCGTCCATCCAGCAGAGCTGTCGTCCTCCTCACAGCTCAGAGAGACAAACTCTCCTTCAAACAGCTGAGAGCTGCTGGGACTCACAGTCAGGTGAGCTGGAGGGAGGAGAGGATGATAAATAATCTTTTAAAGGTCTCTGAAACTGAACTAATTACCCAGGCTGATCTTGAACTCACTGACTTCCTGTTAGTTTGACATGCTTTACATTATTATCATTATTGCATTGTAACATCCACACTGCTTTGAATTATGAAGCCTGGTGATGGAAAATAAGAGAGCTTCTATGATTGTGATAAAAGAAGTTTACTAACCTTGGTTTGTTGTGCAGCACAGCAGTGAACTCACAACTAAAGTGAAATGACACTCAGGTTGGTTTGAGGTTTTACAATCAACAAGACATCAGAGGAAAGTGACAGACACCAGACAGACTGATCTTGGTTCGGTTTTACTGATACAGAATGAGCACAGAAAGGAGGAGAGATCTCTTTCATGTTCTACACTAAACCAGATATTTAACTTTACTCTTCAACACTACGTGAGATCAGAGAGCCACAGCACTGTCTGACTGAATGACTGATAACAATGTAAACACAAGGCTCATGGAAATTCCAATAAATATGGGCTTGTAACATCTTATGCACTTATACAGGTACATGACATAATTTGTCCTATTTGATCAGAACAGATTTTTGTCAATAACAGTATTTTGCTTCAACCATAAATGAAGCAGGCCAATGTTTATTGTGTGTAGATTAGCCTATTAATGGAAATGATGACATCAGCCCTCAGATACAACCCTAAAACTGTTTTATACAAATAAAAACATCAAAAACACGTATGTTTTCACTGCACCTGTATAACGTCAGCCCACAAATAAACAGTGCTGAAAAAATCTGTCCCATGATTGAACCTAATTGTGACCCCTGATGGTGGGTGTGGCATTAATTATGTCAAAGAACACTCTTACAACAATCTTTTTTTTGTTGTTTTTACAGTGATGTAAAACTCTGTAAAACAATTTCACTTAATCAGTTTGAGAAAGTTTTTAAGACATCATCCAGACGAGTGGTTCACCACCTTTATGGTTTTGACCCCTTAAAATGCAGCAACGTCTGATTGACAGACAAGTAGACATTGATGTTACATTATCAGTAATTCAGAAGAAGAAAAAAACAAAAATTTTGATGAATATCTGAAAAGATCAATTTAATTTTGTGTGGCTGCTTTCCTATCTTGTTACTTGTCTCATGGCCACTTAAATGTGTGTTGGAGCCAATGATTCACAGCACAGAGGTCAGTGGGAAAATTCCTGCAGTATGTTAATGTTGAACATTCTGACAGCAGTGTTATATAAAAGTTCTGAAAAACAGCATGTAACGCACAGATACATAATATTCTCAATAGAGCATTCCTAATATAGTTGTATTAAAACATTAAATCATTGGGAAACTCGAGTGATATATTTTGTCACTTTGTTAAAGTTTGGGGACTCAGGAAATTAAAAAATGGTCCATATCTGTGCAGCAGAGCTGAAGATATCCTGACTTCAGTGGTTGAAGAAGTACTCAGATCCTTTACTTAAGTAAATGTACCAAAAAGTAAAGTAAAAATACTCCGTTATGTGTAAAAGTCCTGCTTAAGAAGTCCTACTACAGTAAAAGTACATAAGTATTATTGTCATGTTTCTGTCCCAGTCTGACTCTGTCCCTCCACCAGTCTGCCAGATGCCCACAGACTTTTTCCCTGTTTGTTGAACTGGACTGAGTGGCAGTCAGCCCTTGAAGTTGAAACTGAAGTTTGTTTTCACACTAGTTGTTATCTTAAGGAAGTATGACTGAGGACTGTTGCTTGCTACACACTGACCCTTGTAGAAACTATGTAGGCTGAGGAGGACTAACCATAACTAGTGAAGTGAATTTTATGAGTAAAACTGGTGGAACAAGAAGAAGAAAATCATCAAGAAAATAAATAAAAACATTATGGGAACCTTCTGTAAAAACATGATCTGATTGTCTCAAAGTAAATGAATGTGAAGATCATTCTAAGAACCAAAAACCACAGACATGAGACTGATATAAAAACCAAACTGGAAACACGTTTAAATGAACAACAGGAGTCTAGTTGTTATCATTAAATCAGAAACACACAAATTGTACTTACAGAGCAGCAGCAGTAGAGATGTTTCCTCCATCATAACACTTGCTGATATTAAACCTAAAAAAACTCTTTGATCAGATTAGTAACATCTAGAAAAACCCTCCTCCTTCCTCTGTGTCCGTGGCTCAGTGTCGTGGTTTCCTCATCACAGACTACTGAGAGGAAACTTTCTTTGTTTAGTTGCAATAAAGCAGACAACACCATAACAATGAAGAAAAGATCTACAAAAACAAAACCTAAAAGTCAAGATGAAAAGCAACAAGTGGCACATCAATACCTGCGTGGTGTGTTCACTGACAGTTAAACTAACCTAGAAGACTGTGTTTCTATGCATTTATAAACCAAGGCCAAACTTGAAGCTGCTCTTTTGATAAGAAACATCCTCAACTCTCAATTGAAATGACTCAGAGTTTTATGATAAGACTTCATTGATCACTGAGGGAAATTCACCTGAGATGAAAGAAAACAAATAATGAATTAAATAATAAAAAATAAGAAATTAAAGAAGTTAAGAGAGATGTGATAACAACTATATACAATATATATATGTTACAATACTTTTGGCTATATTCGTGCAACTCTGACAGCCACAGTGTGGAATGGTAAATGGACTGCATCTATATAGCACTTTTCTAGTCTACTGACCACACAAAGCGCCTTTACACTTCATACCAGCCTTCATTCTTTCACACACACATTCATACACTGATGGCAGAGCCTGTCATGCAAGTTGCCCACCCGCTCATCAGGAAGTGATCCAGTGCTTTTTTTATCCTAAGCGTTGTATAATGTCTCTAATGCTAATATGGGGTTCGGTATCATGCCCAAAGACACTTCAACATTTGGAGGAGCCAGGGATCAAACCACTGATCTTCCGATTAGTGGACGACCCGACCCGCGCTACCACAATATGTAATATAATTATATGTTAAGTACAATACATGATAGTAATTGTAGTAAGTAAGTAACTAAACGTTACTTATAAAGCGCCTTTCAAAACCAGAGTTACAAGGTGCTGTACATTGCAAACAACTGAGGGAAAAATAAAATAAAATAGAAAGTTAAAAACAGGAAATATCAATATTGAAACAATAACACGCGTAAAATCAATTCTACAGTCTATGGGTAAACATTGTAGACTGGCCAACACTGGTGTGATGTGTGACTGACATCGTGTATTAATTAACAGTCTGGCGGCCGCATTTTGGACCAACTGGAGCTGAGACACAGAAGAGCGACTCAGGGTTGCGAACAGTGAGTTACAACAATCAAAACGGGAGGAGACAAAAACATGAATGAGTTTGTCCAGATCTTGAGAGGATAGTATAGCTTTGATTTTTGCAATGTTTCTTAGTTGGAAGAAAAAGGATTGGACCACTTTCTTAATGTAACACTCAATGTTCATGTGTTGGTCAAAGAAGACTCCTAGGATTCTTGAGGCTCGCATAACATTTGCTGCTAAAGGACCAATACACTGCTGTGTTTTCTCAGAAATGCTCTCAGGGCCTATAATAGGAACTTCTGTTTTGTTGGGGTTAAGTCTGAGGAAGTTATCTGACAGTCCTTGATAGCTGTTAGGCAGTCTTGCAAGGTGGAGACTTTGCTATGCTCATTTGAATTGAAAGAAAAGTATAGCTGTGTATCATCCACATAGCTGTGATAAGAGATACACTAAATCGACTAATTAGGAAACCAAGGGGGAGCATGTACAGGGAGAAAAGGGGAGACTTGGGAGATATAACGATCAATGGCCACAGAAAAACTCCTACCATAGTAAAGTATATAATGTTATATAAATGTGCAGTGTATGTAATAGACACACTGTATACAATAGTAGTACAATACTATGAAGTATTTATAATGAAATGATTAATTGATTATGTTAAAACATTGATTTTATGAATGAAATAACGTGTTGGTAGAAAAACACTGTTTAGCTGAAAGGAAGTGAACAGGAGGTGATGTTGTACTTACATGTGTGACAGCTTCTCTCTGTTTTAACCACAAAATGTGTGGTTGAGAAAGAGACACGAACGCTGTGTGTAGCTGCACGACAACAGTCAATAAAGACCAGTGTGATGAGCTCTCACCCTATTGTTCTTTAGTTTTCTTCTGTATGTTTTTTGGTGTCCTTGTTTTGGGGTTTTTTGTAGCATATTCCAGCGATTTTATATAAATTTCTCAGACATACGCTCAGCTACAGATCCTGTTTAAACTTTAAAAGGCTGAGAAGACATTGAATTTTCAGAATTTGTCAGTGTCTAAAAAGCAATGACATCACATAGTGTTAATTGCAAGTCAGTGGGAAGACATAGACTCAGACACAATACTTCCTGCATTGGCTCCAAACATAAATCAAGAGATACAGAATCATTTATGATGATGATGATGATAATATTATTATTATTATTATTATTATTATTATTATTATTATTATTATTATTAATAATAATATATTATTATTAATAATAATAATAATAACTGCCGAAAGGGTTGAAAATATTTTTTTAAAAGATTTGGTGTTTTGATGATGGTGGGGGAGAGCGCTGTAAAAATCTCACATAGGTGTTCAGTTGGGTTGAGATCTGGTGACTGTGAAGGCCACAATACATAATTTGCATAATTTTCATTAAACCATTAATTTATTCAGGTTTATTCTTTATTTTGTCACCCATTTTTACATCTGACTGCTGTAGTTGCTACTGTGATCAGTCAAAGAAGGAAGTAATGGAGGGAAAGAGAAAGGAAAGGGGAAAGGTCTTTATAATAGATGATGTCTACAAGTCATTGTGTTGAGCTGAAACAAGACTGATTCTCAGATTTTTATTGAGCAACAGCCACGTTTATCTGCATCTAGAATGTTTCAGCCTTCTGTAAAATGTACATTAATTTCCTCTGAAATTGCGGGAAAAGTAGAAAGTCCCATCTCATCTTATTCTGGAGCAAAATGTTTGACTTTGGCACCAAAAAAATGTCAGAAAACAACTTAATCCCATGTTATCCTTTCAAACACACCATCAGCTTGTCTCATTGAGCAGAATCCGTCGTCACTTTGTTGAAGCTGAACTGTGAAAGTGAGGGACTTTAATCCTCCGCTCGCTCCTAAAATTGTAACAGGATTAAAACATTTAAATGGTTGTCCTTTCATTGAATGTAAGCACCGTGCAAAGCGGTGGACACACAGGCTGAAACTTGTGTTTTTCTATCATCATTACAGGGACGATGGTAGAAAAACCTGTTTTCCGAATTGAAGACTCCTATTCATTATAAAAGCTAGAATGTCAAAAGAAAACAAAAGTACAAAAAGACTTCATTAAAAAATGTCAGTGTCCTGTTTTTGTTCTGGATCTCCCTTATGAATATTCACTGCGGTTTTATTTCCAAAACTTTATTTTTCATCTCACCAAGTCCTTGTTCCTCCCTGCCTGCTGTCCTAGTTGTACCTGTGACAACACACACATTTAAACACACACTTTTCCCAACAGAGACTGCATCAGTGCCAAGTTGGACTCGCTACAAAGAGAAATCCTCACACACACACACACACACTCGGGTGGAGTAATGACACAGATATAAAGGGGGGCGGGACCACACCAACATTCAGAGGGGTGGGATAAGGGACTGGGAAGAGGGAAGGATGGAAAATGGGAGTGGGGGAGAAGAAAGAGAGGACACACACACACTCCGACAGTCAAAACATATGTGAGGGGACACGCTAAAGAGCCTTAAAATGTCCCTTTAAATACATAATATTCACCACACACACAGAGAATCTTTTGTGTCATGTAAAATTCACCCTCAGAGCCCCTGAAGCCGACGTTAATGTGGCGACAAATGACAGAAAAGTGACAGACGGGGAGAAAGCTATCCTGCAGCTGAGCAGGATGGGAAAGCTTGTTTTTAAAGGACCATGCTCGTGGTTTTTCATGTTTTAGCTTATTGTGACAGTTAAAAATGCAGGGGCTTCGATGACGAAACCAAGACAGTCAGTGTGGGTCATGCCATGCCATTAAAATCAATTAAAAGTATAAAAATCCATAAAAACAAGGCTAGAGAAGAGACCTGATAGACAGTTGCACTGCGGCCTGGTGCTCATCAATCAGACAACTAAATAATGTGTCAACACATACCACAAACTATCAAAGGTGAGTAAACTCTCAACTACTCCTGTGACTGGAGGCCTTCACCAACTGCAGTACTAGAAAGAGAAAGAAAAGAGTTAGAAAACCTGCTCTAAAAACAGTAAATAAATACTAGCAACAATGATTAAAAATTAAACTTGCACCTAAAATAAACAGTAGCCAGTGCTGCTCTGAGCCAGGTTTATAAAAGGACTACCTTTCTGCTATTTCTTCAGCAAACATGGGCAGCAGCATGAGAAGGGACAGTCACACAGGCAGTCAAATTGCAGCACCGTCACCCCTGTGCTCTCTGACCTAATTATCAGCTGCTCCCTCTGCTAGGCCTGCCCCTTCTCAGGGGCCTGTATCCCGTGCTACATTATTACATGAAAACCATGAATACTTGACAGATGAAGTAAACCCAAACATGTAGTGAAGGTGAACTGGGAACATCTTGCTGAGGTCTTGTCTGCAAAGTCGTCAGTTCCCACCTACAGAGCAAATTCTTGCATCTCATCAACCCAGGGACACGGGGGCTAAACACCATTAAAAAACACCATTACTGATATGGCTGGTTGGAGTTGTGGCCTGAAGGTCATCTGTGCCTCTTGAAGCCTCAAACCAGGAACCTGCTGGCAGACGCCTGGGGGAACAGGAAGTTGTCAAGCACAGAAAGGAGGCCTCTTAGGCGGGGTATACTGAAGGAACTGCCGAATCGGCAGACAACTATCACAAGGCCAGAAGAACTGTGGCTTTGGTGGTCATAGAAGCTAAAACTTGGGTGTGGGACAAGTTTGGTACTTTTACAGGGTGGTGGCCAGCTGCTGGGGTTATAGGAGTTTGCCCATCCAGTCTGTATGTGTTTTGTGGTTTTGGACACTTATGACTGTGTCCCTGGGGGTACTTGTGGGCGCGGCTGCCAGAATATGAAATACCAAGGCTGTTGCTATGAGGCTATGATCCGGTCGTTGTATAAACAGAGTGAGTTTCTATGTTCTTGGAAATAAGTCAATTCAAGTCAAGCTAGTTGTTGGTGGGTGTTTTTTCTCTCAGGGTCTTTCACCATTTTTGTGTGTGATTTTCATAGAGAGGCTCTGATGGTAACGCTGAGGACTGGAGATTGTCTGTTTTATTGAACTACTTTTTGCCAGTGGTGTAGTTTTGCCAAGTTTTTGAATAAGCAGTTAATTTAACATATGATCCAACCTGCGACCATGGTTCTGGGTAGTCCGACTGAAAGAATGAGATTTTGGAAACAAAATTCACAGTACGTCTGGGCAGCATTAAGGTTCATGAACTCTCGAGTAGAACCACTGCTCCTTCACACTGTAAGGAGCCTGGTGAAGTTCAGACATTTGATCAGGATGCTTCATGTGCGCACACCTGTGGAGGTATTCTGAACATAAACTGGGAGGTGACCTGGGGCATATCCCATCGTGGGAATGTCCACGAAGAAGGAATTCTGGTCTACCTTACTTAGCCTGCTACCACAGTGACCTGAATCGGGATACGCTTTGCATTTTTGATTTTAACATCATCACAAGAGAAAGGTGGACCAAGTCCGTTCCAATCTGGGCCAGTTGGTGTGATGTTTAATGATTCTAATAATTTATTTGCCCCCTGACCTCAGTCACTGCTGGTCGTTCTCTCAACTATCTGTTGACGATTGGTTTGATCTCATTGTGGGTAAAAAGTCCCTGGTCACAGATGGAAGCTACAGCGATGATGTTCAAAGCTTCAAACAGCGAAGGTGTTGAAGTTTCGTCCTGCTGCTGATTGTTGTTTTTTGGTGTCGAACAGACAGTGCGACCTGGTTCAGCGAGTTTAGAGAAGACCAAGCCAAGAATACAGGACCAGGACACACACACACACACACACACACAGACACACACAGACACACACACACACACACACAACACACACAACACACACACACACACTCAGGACGGCAAGGAGGTGGTACTGCTGCTGCATTTCAAACACGACCCCTCTGAGAGGTTCTGGTAGGGAAGTGTGTCAATGAACAGCGGTGATCACACACACACAGAGTGTTATCGTCTGATATTCTAATTAGTACGACATCAAAACAAGAAAGAGGTCCACAAGCTCCCAGCAGACACACAGCCTGTCCAACAGCCCTACCTTCACTTCTTGTGTGTGTGTGTGTGTGTGTGTGTGTGTGTGTGTGTGTGTGTGTGTGTGTGTACACCTCAGATCAACAGTATAAGAAACTTTTCAGGTCATTTCAGCTCCGGGGAGAAAAACCTGTGAAGTCGTCATTTGCCTCTTTCTTTCTGACAAGATCTTTATTCCTTTAGCTGATAATACTGTTAATATGAAAGAATTTGTCAAACAAAAAATTATCAAACATTTTTCCCCCTAAAACCTAGGAGCTCTGTAGCTTTGCTGGATGATTTACCACTGAGATTCTGGATAATAAAATGCCAACTTTGAAGGAAATATTTTGGCTTGGCTCCAGTATCCCAGGCCAAGAATAATATTTAGAACCAAAGTTTTAGCATAATGAAGTTAGCTTCTTATTAAACGTTAGATTTTTCTTGTGACCCCTTGTGAAAGCCACAACAGTGAAAGTCTTGCAGATGCTGAACGAGGGTACAACATTCATTCTGGGTCATTTCATATTGTGCTGCTGATGTTTGTTCATCACCCGGCAGAATGATGCTGCTGTGTGCAGGATTTATTCTTTTTTTTTGTAGTATGTTTAGTTTTTATATTCACAAGAGAACACTACTTTTTCTGCATTGTCCTACAAATCAACATGAACACTGTTTTAACTTTAAAATTGTAAATGTGTGACATGGGAACTTGATGAAGGCACAAAGACATATTGGACATTATCATTCATTTAACCTTGTGTTTTTATCCGTGTGTGTGGCGGCAGGCCAGGTGCCCTACTGTCACCCTGATTCAATCTGACCCTCAGGGGGGAACCGTCCGCCCAGAGGGAAGCTGTTTCCCAGGGGACACAGAAGCTGAGGGACACATCAAGGACAGGTGCATCCCCCCCCCCCTACTTGTCCCTCCCTTCACTGGTCAACAGCTCTGACTTTTCTCTGTGAGGTTTGTTCGTATGAATGCTACAAGTCAGATTCAACAAACTCACTTAACACCAAAAACTTGTAGTGAATCTCTGGTTTCAGCCTGATGAACGTCACCTGTTCATGAGGAGATAAACATTCCTGAGATGTCGTCATTAGCATCATCCACACCCCTAAAATATCCATATAAGGCAACCTGTTCTGCTCCGTTTGTGTTTCATTCACAGAACTTTCCCCGAACAGTAAAAAGTAGTCAGTAGTCGTTTTAGAGGAGCTGAAACAATTAGAAAATACGAATCCATCAGAGCAGCGCTGTACTGTGACAGAAACAAAGAGGGAATACTTTCACATGAAGTTAGATGTTAAAAAACATCTTTCTAAAGCAAAGCGCTCCATGAATACGTGTTATAGATAAACAGCAACCTGTATAAAGACAGTGAGTGACACAATTATCCAAACAACTACTGAACTGTAGAAGACTCTCAGTAAACTGGCTGCC